>NC_140965.1:8317190-8322190 GCF_056783735.1 Eptatretus burgeri | reverse complement strand
AGTGTTGCCGTGTGCTCGGTAGTCGGTATTAGCTCTGCATTGTCTTCGCTTTTATATTTGCTTTTTGTGTAAATGGAATTGTGTTTTCTTTTTTTTGTGTGCTTTTGGTGGAATTGAATATGTGTGCTTCCCGTGTGCCGCGAATAAATGTGCTTTATTGTTGAACTGTTTCCCGCTTCGCTTCGTCATTTCTTTCTTTGAATCCTCATCTTGCTTCACGTGAAGGGTTGGTAGTGGGCTGAATACGCCCGATAATTAATCGAACCGTCGAGGTCGACGATAACACCGCTCGGTTATTCTGATAGTACGGAACGGGTCGCTTAAGTGGCCCGTGTCCGAAGTCGACCTGCGGCGAGGTGCGATCGCCCGGTCTACCCTCCGCGTGGGTACTTAGGTAGGTCGAATTTGGCGAGCAACCCTATCCCACGCGGGGGCTGATTGGCTCGATCGCGGTGAGACCGAAAGGTCCACCCGTGACTGGTTCCCGGCGTTAGTCCGAGAGGGTCACGACTGGATTGTCCGTCCGGTGGGCGACGTGCCGCGATTCGAGTTACGTGGCCGTCAGCACGCCGGCGGGCGCGAAATCCGCAACACTGGTGTCAGGTCGTGCGATACAAATTCATCGCCCTCCTCGCGGCACTGGTATCGGAGAACAGGAAAACGGGCTCTCCTGTCTCCGGCTAAATTCACGGGAATCGGTCCAGGGGTGAGAGAAGCGACCCCCGATTCCCTCCAAATTACGAGCGAGCTAAATTAACCCTTCACGAGAAGCAAGATGGCGTCTCAAGGCGAGCGGGTGCCGGGTGGATTTGGTATGTGTAATAGTAATGTAGAATCCATGGCTCAGGACGAGATCACCGTGCAAGAGAAACCCGTACCAGAAGGTTGGGAAAGGCATCGATGCAGTTCATCTGGTCGGTTTTTTATTATAACCCCACCGCTAAATGTAGTCAGTGGGAGTGGCCAGGGCAGGTGACAATACAGCACGTTATGGAACTCGTGCAGAGCATAATTGACGGAATGAAAGAAGGGAACAACGAAATGAAGAGAAATACGCAACAAATGGAAAATAAAAAAATGGATGGAAACGCACTCGAAGCGAAAAACCAATTAAAAGAAAGCCAGGAGGAGACAGAGGAGGGATTGAAGGTCGAAACGGTGGAGTGTGAGAAAAGACTTCAAGACATGACGAAGAGAGTTGATAAGCTGGGACTGGAGGGAAAAACGGAGACAGAGGAACTGGGAAGACGGGTAGAAAACCACAAGCGCAAGCCGGAAGAACAGTTCGAAGCCAAAGCAAAGTCTGAGTGTGCGGAGATGAGAAAAGAATTGGAAAAGAAAGTTTCTGAGTTACAGAAACACCAAAACAAAGAGAGGGAACTACAAAACGAACTGAGAGTGTTAAAAGAGGAAAGGAAGAGAACGGAAAATGAAACTTTAAGAAACCACACTGTACAGATCGAACAGCTGGAAGCGAAGGCCAGATTAAAGAATGAGGAACAAGAAAGAGTAATGAAGGAAGAACGAATGAGACAGGAGAAAGAAATCAGTCAGTTGAAAGAAATGACGAGATTGCAGAAGGAGGAACAAGAAAGACAGTGGAATAGAAAACTGAAAGAGTATGAATTTGAAACTGAACGACAAAAGGAAAAAATAGGTTTGAATACGAGGAGAAAGTAAAGGAGCAAGGAATGAAGCAGGAAGGAGAAATCAGGAGATTGAAGGACACAACGAGATTGGAGAGGGAAGAACGAGAGGAACAATGGAATAGAAAACAAAAAGAACATGAATCTGAGGTTGACCAATTGAAAGAAAAGCTGAGGCTGGAGTACGAGATGGACAAAGAACAGCGAATGAAACACAAACAGGAGATTAACCAAATGAAGAAAACCATGAAACTGGAGAAGGAAGGACAGGAGAGGAAACGAAGAAGAGTAATTAGACAGCAGCAAATGAAACACAAAAAGGAGATTAACCAAATGAAGCAAACCATGAAACTGGAGAAGGAAGGACAGGAGAGGAAACGAGGAAGAGTAGTGAGAGAACAGCGAATGAAACACAGGAAGGAAATGAGCCAATTGAAAGAAACGATGAGATTGGAAAACAAAGAGAAGGAGGAACAGTGGGAGAGAAAACAACAACTCTATGAGTGTGAAATTGAACAACTAAAACGGAGGGAGAACGAACAGCTAATGGGGCTCAGAGAGAAAGAACGACTTAGATGGGAAGGAAAAAGGAACCAGGAAGAGACAGAAAAAAGGAACCAGGAGAGAAAATGTATAGAGACACGGGAGACAGACAAAATAGAGGAGAGACAACATGATGAAGACGGGGTGAGTGACGCACACACACACACGGAGGTAGTGGAGGACAATGGGGGTGAGCTGGCGGACCGTGCAGGGACCCGGTGCGAGCACCTGGATGGCCTCCTCCAGGAACGAGGGGAGGGAGTATGCCCCCTCGAGGCGAGTCACGACCAGGTGAGTTCGGTCGTGTTCTGCGAGGTTGAGGGGACGAGTGCTGTGGACAGGTGCACGGAGAGCTTGGGGGGTATAGAGGCCCCGGAGACCCTTGTGGGGACACAAATCCCCAGTGTGGTTGTCCCTGTGTGTGTGGTGCAAGGTGTGAGTGCGTCCCCGTGTGTGGAAGCGACCCCGTGTGTGAGTGGTGTGGTGGCGATGGTGCCGGAGTGCGTGCTTCCCAGCACGCCGTGTGTGGATGAGGCACCGCGGGTTAGTGCCCCCGCGTGTGTGGATGGAACGGCCAGTATGAGTGAGGCACCGCGGGTGAGTGCCCCCGCGTGTGTGAGTGAGGCACGGAGTGTGGATGAGGCACCGCGGGTGAGTGCCCCCGCGTGTGTAAGTAGTATGGTTTGTGTGAGTAGTGAGGCACGCGTGAGTGAACGGCCGAATGCAAGGGAGACCGTGTGTGTGAGAGAGCGGTATGTAAGGGAGATGTCGGTTGGCATGCGGGAGCACGCAGCCGCGTCTCCCGGTGTGAATGTGATGGAGTGGACTGTGTGCGTCGTAACACGCAGGTGTGCGTGGGTTGAATGGCGACGACGGCGACAGAGGAACGAAAGCCGAGTAGCGGCTGTAGTTGTTTCGGGGACCGTGCCGGGTTCACCCAGCCGCGAGCACGAGGTTCGTGCTGTGCAACGCACGAGACCACCACGTGCTCGCTTGCGAGAGTGAAGTCCCGGTCCGGAAACGCACGCGGTGGATTTGCCGATCCCGCGGACGGACAAAGTTTAGGCAGGTAAATGGATTTGGACCGGACGGGTTCTCCACGCGATCGTGTGTGTTAAGCTCCAACGGGCAAAGCACATGTGTTCGCGTGGGGAACCCCTCGAGACGTGGGGCTTGTGTTTTTTTTTTGCGCACGGTGACGTCATGGCTGCACGTGTGGTTGGAATCCGGCAGGAGGGGTATCTCTGCCGGATGGTAGCGTCCAAGGAGGGACGAGGAACACGTGCAGCTGCATGACGTCACGGGCAGGTGTAAAGTGCGCGAGCTCTGAGTTGCCGCGCAGGTGCTGCGCATGAAAGAAAGAGAAAAACAAGCCTCACTTTCGGGTGCACAGGATTCCTGGGCAAGGGGTGAAAGACCCCCTTACCCTGGGCACAGGATGGAAACTAGTTAGGGGGAAGGGTTAGCTTAGTTAGACCGACTTCATGGGGCAGGGGTAAGTCCTCATGGAGTCCGTGGAATGGATTAGTTAGAGGGATTGTAGCCAGCTTTAGGTTGGGAAATAAAATGGGATTATTTTGGAGACAGAGACAGACTTGTGAATGTGTAGCGGGGACGTAGCTTAGCTACGTAGGTTAAAAGGAACGTGCTACAGTGTAAGGGATGACGTGGGAGCACGAGTTAGTTAGGGGAGGTAGTTAAGAGGATGGCAGAGTTCGGTGGTGTGTGTGTTGAAGAGTTGGTGAGTTATGAGGTGGAGGCATGTGCTTGGTGAGTGAGTGAGGCCAGCGGGTCTGTGTGTATGGAGCAAATGGGGAATGCATGGTGCGATGAGTGATTGGGGGGAGGAGTGACTCCCGCCCAAGGGACCCCGGGGTCAGTGTAGAGTGAGTTAGCTGGGTTAGTCAAATTGAAAAATGGAGGTCGTTTTGTTGTTGGTGGGAAAGTAGGCTCGAGACCCATTTGGAGGGGTGCAGGAGCCCTGTTGACGGGCTTGGGAGCGTGGCTGCGAAAGGTGAGTATCGCTGAGTGGGTACCCCGGGCACCAGGCTAGTCGGCCGCGGTCGGCCATGGGCCCATGGGGGGCCGGGATAGAGTAGTGGGCACGGGTGCGCCTGCTTGGTGCGGGGGCCCGGGGCGCCATTAGCCGCGTGGGCAGTGTTGTGGGCACGGGTGACCCTCGGAAAGGGGCCCGGGAGGCCGGCCTGCCACGTGTGCGTTTCAGGGAGGTGCCATGGGGGCACTCCCGGTGTTAGGGAGCTGGTAGGCTCGGAGGCAGTGTAGTGCCCGGGGGTGCCATAGCGGGAGATTCGGCAGAGGGTCGTGCCTGCCAAAGGGAGCCACGTGTCCCAGCCAGGAGACCGTGTGAGGGCACGGAGAGAAAATTGGGGGGGCGAGGCCCGAAATTGTGAGGACACCAACACAGGCGACGGGAATCTGGGTTGTTAGAACCAATAGTTTAAGCGAGAGGCGCTTGTTGAAAGCCCCGGGGTAGTTTAACAGTTAAATGGTTAGGGTAGATTAGGAAGTGTACCCCTCCGCACCATCCATCCCCTCGCTGTCGTTGTGGGCCGCTGGACCCACTTTGGTTATAGATCGCCGAACTCTGGGGAGGCCATTCTGAGGCTTCGTTGGGCCTCGACACAGGACGTTAGCTCTCCCTTATTCCCCTCCGGGAAGGGAACGTAGGGGTTGGGAGTAGGCTAGGTGACAGGATAGGTTAGCCGAACAAGGACGATAAAGGGGGTTAGGGGACGATTTATAGTGGGGAAGTAAAAATAAAAACAACAAAAAAATAAGTTGGGGCTAAAT
>NC_140965.1:8147190-8312190 GCF_056783735.1 Eptatretus burgeri | reverse complement strand
TATATATATATATTGTTACGGCTGTGGAAATTCGCATTACACCATAAAGGGCCCTCAGGTGAGAGATATCTCCATAGGTACATGTGTAGTTAGTCCAAACCCGTTGTATAGAGGGAATTTATGTGATTCCTCCGGGCTGCGACGCTTTGAGTTAGCCATTTTTCTCTTCTATCTTTTATTTCAAACAAACAGCATCTGAACAACCACGCCATCCCCACCACAGCGCCAACCACACGACAACGACCCCACCTCCACCACCGACACTACCACATCATCGCTTCTACAACCATTCACAAACACCACCACCTTCGCCTTTACCTTCACAACTTCATCACACATCATCACTTCTACGGCCATTCCCAAACACCACCAGTCAACACCAAACGTTGTGTTCCCGGAGCCGTTCGGCCATAGAGGCCGAACGCGTCGATCCGCGGATCAGGAATGCTTCACGCCCACTTCTCCTCCGTCCAATGGGCAAGCGCGAGGCGGCTTGGCCCGCCTCCAGGCGCGTGTAGGCGAAGTCCGTCTCGGTCCGTCTATGCAAATTTTAGGATCAGGGGAGGTTCACGCTCATTTTTGCCCGACCAATGGCTGACCGGGGGGGGGGGGTGGCCCCGCCTCCATTCGTGTCCTGATCCAAGAATTTGCATATCGGCACCTCCTGAGAGCTATAAAATGACAAGCGCAAGGCGACTCGAGAGAAGAGAGTGTGGAAGAGGAAGAGAGTGTGGAAGGAGGAGAGTGTGGAAGGAGAAGAGTGTGGAACGAGGAGAGTGTGTCGTCGAGGAGTTGCTTTTGGAGACAAGGAGCATCGCGTTGGTGGAGTTGAGTCGACTGCGCGCGGTCGAGCTGCGGGCGGCTGGTCGGGGCAGGGGAGCTTGGGTCCGAGGCCAGGAGGACGGCAGTCGGCGATGAGGCTGCGGTGTGGGGATCGCTTGTCTCGTTGCGGGACCCAATTCAGCCAGCCACTCCCCTCCCTCAGGGCATCAACAATTTCCCCTTTCCCCCCCCCCATCCACGCTGAGATAGTGCAAGGGGGGGCCCGTTCCTCCCCATCCCAAACGTGGTGCCAACGAAACCCGCCAAGGGGCACAGAGTCGGGGTACAGCGGCGCGGACATTTGCGGCTTGCCAGCCAATGCATCACGAGGACGCGGGTAAGACCTCCCCGGTCTCGCGGACCTGGCCGCTCATCCAGGCCCCGCGCACATTTGGCCCACGGGCCTGTCTGCCTCCTTGTTTGAGAGGGTGGCTTCTTTCTTTTGCTTTTGTGTAAATGTGTGTTGGCGCCGTCTGTGTAGTAAAACTGTGTCAGTGTTGCCGTGTGTACGCGTTAGTCGGTTGTATTACATTTGCTTTTTGTGCATAATTGTATGGCTGTAAATACGTGCCTTCCGTGCTTGTCTGTGTGTGCGTGTGAATAAAATGCTTGCTTGTTGAACTGTTCCCGCTCTGCTTCGTCTCCTTCCTTTTAATTGACTCTCCATCCTACTTCACGTAAGGGGTTCGTAGTGGGTGCAACATCCCGGTAATGAATCTGAACCGTCCTGGTCGACGATAACACCGCTCGGTTATCCCGATAGTACGGAACGGGCCGCCCAAACAGCTCGTGTCCGGAGTCGACCTGCGGCGAGGTACGATCTCCCGGTTTACCATCCGCGTGGGTACTTAGGTAGGTCGAGTTTGGCGAACAACCCTATCCTACGCGGGTGGCCGATTGGCACGATCGTGGTGAGGTCGAAAGGCCCACCCGTGACTGGTTCCGGGCGATAGTTCCCGGAGGGTCACGACAGAATTGTCCATCCGGTGGGCAACGTGCCGCGATTCGAGTTTCGTGGCCGTTCGCATGCCGGCGGGCACGAATTCGCAACAATGTACTGTGTATATACATTTGATGTCATACATTTGCTGTGTTGGCATTGTTTACACAAATCATAATCCAAACATTTTATTTCTGCAAATTTATTTGTCATGTTGGTGATTTGTTTATTTGAAACTTACTTGTGATATAAGATGGTCCAAGCTGTCTAATCTGTCTAAAGGTCAGAGGGCTCTAAATGGTGTTGAGGTCGAAGGGGTCTAAAGGGTCTTCAGGGTCTTTTTGGATTTTTGGGGACTTCTGTGTTTTTGGGGTCTTTGGGGTCTTTGAAACTATCAGGGACTTTGGGTCTTCAAGATCTTTCTGGTCTTCAGGGACTTTTGAGTCTTTGGGGATTTAGGGGACTTTTGGGTCTTCAAGGTCTTTTGGGGTCTTTGGGGACTTTTGGGTCTTCAGAGACTTTGGGTCTTTGCGGTCTTTGGAGTCTTTTGGAGTTTTGGGGTCTTTGGAGTCTTTGGGGTTTTCTCGGTCTTTTGGAGTCTTCGGTGACTTTGGGGTGTTCAGGGTCTTCAGAGTATTTTAGTGTATTCGGTGACTTTGGGGTCTTTGGTGACTTTTTTTTTTTTTTGTATACCTTGGTCGAGGCTCGTATGAGAGCTAACACACAACTCACAGCAAGGAGGCATGAGACAAGAGGGGCGGGAGTGGAAGGGACAAAACAGTGGGGAACAGACACATTAGGTGAACTGTGGAAGGGAGAGGGATGGGGATGGGACGGGGAACATGGCGAAGAGAAGATGGACATTTCAGGGACTTTCAGGAAGGAAAGCAGGAGAATTGAAGGAAGTGGGCTTGGGTGGATTATCGGGGGTGGAAAAGATCGAGGATTTGGATGGGGGATGATAAGAGGTGGTGGTGAACAGCTGTTTTGAAAGCCTGGAGGGAAGAATGGGAAAGAATAGAGTGAGGAAGTTTATTCCAAAGGCGGGAAAAAAGAGGAATGAAAGAGTGAAGATGAGCAGTGATTCGTGATTTTGGTAGTTTTACCAGAAGGGGGTTGTTGGCGGACCTTGAGCGCCCTGTGGAAATGTGGTGGGGACAAATTGCAGAGAGAGCAGGTGGGGCAAGGCTGGAGAGGAGTCGGTAGAAGAGAGAAAGACCACCGACCAACCTGCGGTGATTGAGTGAGAGGCCCAAAGACTCAGCTTCATTGCGGGAGATGCCGATGATCTTAAATGCCCTGGTTTCGACAGCGTGAAGCCGAGAAAGGTGGGAGGCAGGAGCACCAGCCCAGAGGGGAGAGCAGTACTCCATCAGGCTACGGACAAAAGCTTTGTAAGTGGTCAGGAGCTCAAGAGGGCCGAGGAAGGACTTAGCACGACGGAGGATTCCCAGTCGGCGACTGGCTTTTGAGGCGAGGTTGGAAATGTGACTTTCCCAGGAAAGGTCATGGCAGATAGTGAGACCTAGAAGCTTGAAAGAAAAGACTTCTTCCAGAGGATTGTTGAGAAAGTGGATGGGGGGTTTTCTAAACGGTCCTTTCGAAGAGACATAGTGAGAGTGTGAGATTTGTCTGGATTGAAAGACATGTTCCACGTGTTGGACCAGTTTGTGATTTTATCCAGATCTGCAGTGAGCGAAGAAGCTGCTGCTTGCCGGTCTGAGGGATGACAAATGGTACGGCAGAGGGTGGAGTCGTCGGCAAAGAGAAATAGAGGATTTTCCAGAGAGTCCGAGAGATCATTGATGAAAACCAGAAAAAGAACAGGGCCCAGAACGCTACCTTGAGGAACTCCAGCCTGCACAAGAAGAGGGGATGAAAGAACTCCATTTAGGGCCACACGTTGACTGCGACAGGAGAGGAAGTCTGCGAGCCATGAGTGGAGATGGCCTTGAATACCATGGGAAGAGAGTTTGGTGAGTAAGGCAGGGTGCCAGACTGTGTCAAAAGCACGTGATATGTCCAGGGATACGGCTCGGATTTCCTGTCTGGCATTGAGGACCTCCATCCATTGATGGGAGAGCAGAAGCAGCATATCCAGGGTAGAGTGACCTGGTCTGAAACCAAATTGATGATTGGAAATCAAGCCATTGGAGAAGAGGAAGGATTTCATGTCTGAAGCGATGATGGATTCCATCACCTTGCTGATGATTGGGAGAAGGCTGATTGGTCTGTAGTTACAGGGATCTGTTTTTGCACCTTTTTTATGCAGGGCAGTGATGTTAGCAGATTTCCAAGCAGATGGCAGATGACCTTGGGCAAATGAGAGGGTGAATAGAACAGAGAGAGGGTGAGCAAGAACAGAAGAGCAGGTTTTGAGGACACGTGGGCTGATGCCGTCTGGACCGGTTGCAGAATCTGACTCGAGGTTTGAAAGCAAGCTCTCCACCTTGTCAGGAGAAGAGGATACAGAGTCCAGGGACAGTTGGGTGCGACTGGGTAAAGTGGGTACAGAAAGCGATGAGTTTTGGACACAAGATTTCGATGCAAACACCAAGTTTAGGCATTCAGCCTTTTCACGTGTGGAATCAGCAGTGCGGCCATTTGAGGTAAGGGAGGGGATGGAAGGGGAACATACACCAGAAACAGATTTGATTAGACGCCACCAGGATTTTGAGGAGGGAGAGAGGTTTGAGAGTTCAGACTTGAGATGAGAAAGATGTTGTTTTCTGGCTCTCCTGAGGGTAGATACACACTTGTTCCGAGCTTTGTGGAAAGAACTGAGATTGCCCTCAGTTGGGTTTGCTTTCCATGAGGCAAAGACTTTTGGGTCTTTGGGGGCTTTTGGGTCTTCATGGCCTTTTTTTGGTATTTGGTGACTTTTTGATCTTCGGGTTCTTTTGGGGTATTCATTGACTTTTGGGTCTTAAGTATCTCCAGAGTCTTTTTAGGTATTCCATGACTTTTGGGTCTTCATGGTCTTTTGGGTCCTCGGGGACTACTGGGTCTTCTGCGTTTTCAGGGTCTTTCGTGACTTTTGCATCTTCAGGGTCTTTTGTGTCCTCGGGAACTTTTGTATCTTCATGGTCTTTTTGGGTATTCGGTGACTTTTTGGTCTTCGGGGTCATTTGGGGTTTTCATTGATTTTTGGGTCTTCAGGGTCTTTTGGGTCCTCAGAGACTTTTGGGTCTTTGGCATTTTCAGGGTCTTGTGAAGTCTTTGACTTGCGTCTTCAGGATTTTTTGGGTCTTCAGGGACTTTTGGGTCTTCGGAGTCTAAAGTGTCTTGGGGAATTATCGTTCAAACAAGACATGATTAATGGGAATATAGTCTTGACAGACTGACTGGCTGATGGCTTCACAGCTTCAACAGCTTCACCGCCTCACCTTGATTTTTGTAAATACTTTATATATATATATATATATATATATATATATATATATGTATATATATATATATATATATATATATATATATATGTATATGTATATATATATATATGTATATGTATATATATATATATGTATATGTATATATATTTATATATATATATATATATATATATATATATATATATATATATATATATATATATATATATATATTTCCGAGCAGAGTTCCCACCCTATGGACGATCTTGTTCCAAGCATGCAACACGTTTTTCTGACGCATACCTTTATTTGGGCGGTGATAGGCAACTGACAGCTCTGTGTAGGAAAAACAACAACAAACCCCATGAAGTTATGTGCATGAAGCAAAAACATACCCGCTGCTTATAATTTGAAACACTTCATGACACTGGAACACGTGGGGACAGCAATACTACACTGTAAATGGTGGAGACTTGTAGTACCCTCCTCCACCTGGAAGTCGCACTACACGATACACGTTTACATAGAGAATTTGCGTCCCTCCCCCCTCGCAACCTAAGACCACCGGCAAAGATAGAAACACCCCTATACATTTAATGGGGTCGTGCTGATCCTATGTAGCAAGTCTGGATGGAAATGGCCCACAACTGTTGGAGTCGTAGTGCGATAAACAAACAAACACCGGTCCGTGAATTATAGCGAAGATAAGAGAAGAAGGGGGGAAGTGATTGTGAATTTAACGTTCCATCTTTATTGGTTCACGAAAAAATATTTTCACGAAAAAATAATTGGTTCACGAAAAAATATTTCCACGAAAAAATAAGTGACCACTATATTAGTTATTGGTGTATGTCTGTCTGTCTGTCTGTCTCTCTGTTTGTTTGTCTGTCTGTCTGTCTCCCGAGCATAGCTCCGTGGGTTTTGATCCGATCCTGATAAAATTTTGGTAGGAGGTTTATATCATGATCGAGTTGTGTTTTCCTGAGAATGGGCATGGTGCGCCTATTATGGGCGGAGCCACGCCCAAAAAACATGTGTTTTTAGGGGGTAGCCGAACTCAATTTGCATCTTCTCCAAGGGGGTTTGTCGAATCTGACAGGGGTTTCGGTATTTGGTTAGCTCAGTGGCAACTGCATAGCCCCACAGAGCTCGATTTTTTTCATTTTCATCCCAAGGTCAAGGCCACAAGGTCACGAACTTAGAAAATTGTGAATTTTGACATAAAAATCCATCTTCTCTGAGGGTTTTGTCGAATTTGGCAGGGTTTCGGTATTTGGTTAGCCCAATGGTACCTGCATAGCCCCACGGAGCTCGATTTTTCATTTTCGTCCCAAGGTCAAGGTCTCAAGGTCACTAACTTAGAAAATTGCGATTTTGACATAAAAATTCATCTTCTCGGAGGGGTTTGTCGAATCTGGCAGGGGTTTCGGTATTTGGTTAGCCCAATGGTACCTGCATAGCCCCACGGAGCTCGATTTTTCATTTTTGTTCCAAGGTCAAGGTCTCAAGGTCACTAACTTAGAAAATTGCGATTTTGACATAAAAATCCATCTTCTCCGAGGGGTTTGTTGAATCTGGCAGGGGTTTCGGTATTTGGTTCGCCCAATGGCACCTGCATAGCCCCACGGAGCTCGATTTTTCATTTTCGGCCCAAGGTCACAAGGTCAGAAGGTCACGAACTTAGCAAATTTTGACATAAAAATCATACGACCGCCCAAACTTTGAGAGCTCGGATGACAATATTTTTTATACATAATCTTGAGGTCATGCCCCACCTAAAGTCTTGAAACCATTTTGCTCTATCTCGAACACCTTGCCTGTGGTGCCCCCTTCAAGTTTGTTTTTATGCTGATTTCATCAAAGTATGGATAATATAATCCGAGGAGTGCGAAATGCCATGTAGCCTATATGACGTTATATTGTTCCTGGAATGTTCCAGAGGAAGTTTTGTACCAAAGGTCATAATCCTTGACCTTTGACCTTTAAAGTTCGCAAAGGTCAAATTTTCAAAGTTGTGGGAATCGAACCGGGTTTTCGACCTTCTTCGACGAACTAACTCCAATAAGCTAGAGCACATATCCTGTTTCCTTATTTTAATGTCCACAACATTGTTTTGTGACCTTTAAAGGTTATGCAAAGGTGAAATTTTTAAAGTTGTTGAACGAAACCGGGTTTTCAACATTTTGCAGCTAATAACCTGTCACTCGTACCACATCATGTTGATCATTTTTATAACTTGGTCAAACATTATCACATTGTCTCATCCTTGACTTCTGAAACAATCTACATCGTCAAATACCGCTCGTGAACCATTGTCGTCTTCAGACTTGTTTGATATATTTTCATTGAATACCCATGTTTATTTGAAGTTGCTGGTGTCGGTGTATCTGTCGTGAGTTCGATTATAAACCCCCTGTACTGTACATCCATCTACTCCATTCTTGCCACCCTTCCCCTCCCGCGCTCACCATAATCTCCGAGGATAACATGTTCGCCTCAAAGGAAAACCGCTCGGCGTTCCGGCCTGATCGGTGTTAACCGACCGTACACGACAATTGGGTCAGGGGGGGTTAAACTAACCGGCCATGGCCCCGATATTTGGTTTCATTAGAGTGGGATTCGAACCCTGATCAACATTTGTTGATCAGGAGTGGGATATGAACCCACCTGACTCCCTTGGAAGTGCAGGTTTTGAACTCTGAACTGCATTTCACAGGAGACATAAAATTGTTGATCACGATAATTGGTGTCGGGAGAAAAGAATGCTTGGAAATATAATGGAAAGAAATAATTTTTTTCGGAGGGTATTAAATGCATGTGGGAAATGGTGGACATGCAAAAATGGCGGTTAGGAGGGGAGGTAGTAGGAATGGACGAAGCGAGCCGAGGGTGGAGCTGGTTGATAAGCATCGGGTAAAAGATTCCCCTGTCTCGACCGGGGACCCCACCACCAAATTCCCCCCAGAGGACATGGCGATTCCCCTAGGATCCACACCCAATAGTAGCAGATTGGCCTGGCCAATGCCATCTGAGATGAATGAGATGTTGAAAATGATAAAAGTGATAATGGATGGAAATATGTAAAAAAATGAATGAACGATGGGAAAGAGAAATTGATGAACAAAGGAGTAAAATGTGGAAAACGGAGAAAGAAATGGCATAAGGACAGATTGGTAGAATGGAGGGCGAAATTGATGAACAAAGGAATGAAATGGAGACAAAATTGGAGACGGAATTTGAGCTAAAACGAGAAGAAAAAAGTTGGCCAACTTGTTTTTAGACTGTGGGTACCACAAGGGGAAGTGCCCCACCATTTTTGTTGTACGGTACCTCCCCACTGCCCAGTTGTGGATCACACATGTGTATTGTAACATTTAAACCATGGTCTTGCAGGATTGGAATGAAAGATTGATATTGGGTTTATGTATGAGTGTGTGAAGGAATGTTCACTGAATCCACGTCACTAACCTGAACCAGAGAGACAAGGCTTATGGAAATTGGGAACAGGTAAATTGGGATGGACAGAAAGTCTGACCAGGAATAGCCAAGGATTCTCTGAAGAGACCTGCGACTGAAGAAGTTAAGTGTCCATCTCAGATCCCTGGTCAGAGTCCAAGTCACATCTGTAGAGCAAGATTGGAAGCACCAAGGACCTGAAGACTCAGACTTTCGTCCTCCTGCATAGGTACAGACGGAGCCACACACCATGATCCAGTGAATCCATGATTCCCCAGGCCTGACCCAGACGTATATTGACCTCTGGCTCACAACATCCGGAGACATGAATATCACTGCCAAGGGAAGTGAATCTCTCCGTGACCTCAACATCCTCACCAGAAACAGGTACAGACAAGACAGCAGCATCGAAGATGTCATTGAAAGCCTGGATCTTAGTTTTGACCCAGGAAACGTTTAGCATCAGCAGCTCCGACTCCTCATTCAGCACCTCGAGGGCCCCCAAAACGATTTCTTAAGTACCCGCAAAGATGACTGCATCATCTGCGAAATCAATATCAGAGAACTTAACATTCCCAAACGAAGCACCGCAACTTGATCTCTCCAACATCCTTCTCAGAATCCAGTCCATACAAGTGCTGAAAAGTGTGGGGGCCAGTACACAACCCTGACGAACTCCAGTATCAACTGGAAATGTCAGAGATGGAACACCTCACAGTACTCTCAGTACCAGAGGATTGTTCAGAAATCACATTGATCAGTTTTGGTGGTACCCCACGAAGACTGAGAATCTTCCAGAGGGCATCCCGATTCACTGAATCGAACGCTTTGCAGAGATCAACAAAGGCTGCAAGCAGCCCCTGCCTAAACTCTCGTCTGCATTCAGTGAGGACCTGAAGAGCAAGGATATGGTCAATAATTGACCTCTTTGGTGTAAAGCCTGACTGCTCTGTGCACTGGTGCTCAAGGAGATGGTGGCGAACCCTATCAAGTAATATCCGAGCAAAGACCTTACCCCGCACTGAGCGCAGCATCACCCTCCATAGTTGTTGCAGTCTTGGTGATCACCCTTCCCTTTCCAGAGAGGGATAACAAGGCCCCTCTTCCAGACAGTTGGGATGATGCCTGTGTTCCAGGCAGAGCACAGAACTGCATGCAATGACACGAGTGCAGCATTTCCACCAGCCTTGAGAAGTTCAGCATAGATGCCACAGATCCTGGAGCTTTACCTCTTTTCAAATGGTTCACCACAGACTGCATTTCCACAAATGAAGGTGGACCATGGTTGATTGGAGGGACAACAATAGGGATAGTAACATCCCTGATGTCCAACTCAACAACTGGTGGATCAGTCTGGTACAGTTGCTCAAAGTAACCTGCCTAGCGGGCCTTCACTTCTGACTATTCAGTCAATCGCCCACCACCCTCCACTCTCAGTGCAATCCAATGAGGGATGGGCTTGGAGGACCGCAATGCAAAATTTCCTCTGTAAGCCGGACGAGAATCACTTGACCACAGGTGATGCTCGACTCCTTCACAGGTTCTTGGCACATAGGCGTCCTTGTGTGCCCTCGGTGCACATACAGTTTGATGCCTCAACCCCCTGTACAGCTCAGCTCTTCCATTAAGCCTGGTGTGTGACTCTTGTCAATGGAATCCTGTGTCCCTTGGGAGACAAAGTTCTTCTTCATCTGACAGTGGGTTCTGAGACATCAGCCAGCAACATCAAGGATCGTCGTTTTGAAGGAATTCCACAACTCTTCAGGATACCGTCAAACACCCAGACACCCCAAATCCCCACTCAGCCTTTTCGCAAACTTATCAGCTACCCTGTCATCATTGAGCTTGCTTACATCCAACCTCGGCTGGGATGGTACCATTCTCTTGCATTTAAGCTGCAACTTCGGAGTTGCTACAACAAGCCGGTGGTTGTTATTGAGGAACTGAGCACTCGGGTAGATCCTGCAATTTTGCATCGTCCTCCATTGCCCATCAACGAGCACATGGTCAATTTCCTTTGTAACACCACCAGCGTTGGAATACCAAGTCCAGCGATGAACCTGTTGGTGCTGAAGCCGTGAAACACTCACCCTAAGTCCATGACTTCTTGCAAAGTCAAGGAACTTAGTGTTATTCTGGTTCACAGTTCCAGACTCATGCGGACCATCACACATCTCATAACCATCCTTATCAGTGCCAGTCGATGCATTGAAATCCCTCAAGACCGGAAGAGTATCTCGCCTGGTGCACCGATCTCCACAGACTCGAGTGTGGTGTAGAATGTGTCCTTCATGGTGAGATCACTCGCCTCAATCGGAGCATAAACAGAGACCAAGGAAACGACACCCAATGAGTGACGAATCGTCAGTCTCATAATATGCTGGTTGACCGGTGTTACCTCAATTATCATGGGAGTCAGCTTATTGGACGATTTGTTTGATTGGATGATTGGACTAACAGCTCCAGCAATCCCTTTGCAATGCCAACCATTAGAGCGACCTGAACACAAGTAGGTGTAACCACCCGTCATGATCTCACCACTATCTGGTCTCCGAACCTCAGAGAGAGCTGCAATACTGATGTTATTACGTTTGAGCTCAAATGATAGCAGAGACAGGTCATCCTCTCTTAGGGATAGGACATTCCAGGCACCCACTCCAAGGGACCACCTCAAGTTAAACCAAGGAGGGTGCCGTCTGGTGGACTACACCTCAGCACCACTCCGACACGCACCACCGCAAACCGACCCAGGAAAGTTACCCCGTGTTTTTCCTCCTTTGATCAAAGAATGCAGATCCCGAAGACTTTGCCCCAATCCGGCCATCCGGTGAGCTGCCCCGTGAAGGGCAGCAGCACAGGAGGTTCTCCTACAGAGTGGGGTTTCAGTTTTCTTTCCGTTTTTTTTAATGAGTTTGTGTGCCACTCTTTGTGTGTTTGTGTTTGTGTGCCAATCAATGACCAATGGCCAGTGCGAGGGGAGGGGCATCTGCCTCACCAGAGACGCACGTGCCCGAAGTAATAAAATGCAGGCGTGCCAGGAGAAAGAAGAGTTTTGTCTTGTCATTGGCACTACTCACTGCATCAAAGCCTGGGGGAGAAAAAGCCTGTGTCACACCTCACTAAACCAGACACGTCTTTCTAACTTTCCTCGTCCACCCCTTTCCAATCCTGGAGGATCGTTCAGCCCACTCCAGGATTGGGACATCTTGTCAGGCTCTGCCTCGGTATGCTGACAAACTTCATTATCTTGTGAATTTTAAGATGTCTATCTCCTGTGGTGTGTCTGATGAGCCCAGATAAGATTTAACAAAAAAAAATTGGGGCAATACCCCTGGGCGCTCACATGGTCGCAGTGGGATAAGATAACCAGGGAACCACTGGTTTATGTCAGGTCAGGCCACATTAGATCTGTGACTTGCTACAGGTATCATGTAAAACTGTACTAACCTGTTCCAGGTTGTTGACGACTAAACCGTCTCCCCCACCAGGTTTTTTGGTGAGGAGGGTGTTTGGATATGGACACCCAGCAGGATTAAAAACAAAACCTGTCAAAGGGCGGAGGAGCTCCTTGTGAACCAACAACCATCCATATCCGGTGCCCAACTGTGTCTGCGGACGTCCTCGTGCAGTTGGGTCACTTCTTATTAGGAGGTTGGTGGCAGGATTTGCACTCCGGCCACCGTAAAACCCTTCATTCCGCAAAATACAAAAACGCAAAAAAATCTGAAAACCCACTCCGTGGGAGTACCTCCTGTGCAGCTTCCCTTCGCAGGGCAGCTCACCGAATGACGGGATTGGGGCAAAGCCTTCAGGACCCCCAATCTTTGATGATAGGAGGGAAACCACGGGGTAACATCCCTGGGTCAGATTGTGGTGGAGTGTGTCGGAGTGGTGCTGAGGTGTCATCCACCAGACGGCGGTCTCCTTCGGTTAATCTGAGGTGGTCCCTTCAGGTGGGTGCCTAGAATGACCTATCCCTAAAAGAGGATGATCACCTGTTTCTGTTATCATCTGAGCTCAAGCGTTTGGACATCGGGATTGCAGCTCTCTCTGAGGTTCAGAAACCGGATTGCGGCGAGATCATGGTGGTGGTCACACCTACTATTGGTCTGGTCTGGTCTGATGGTTACCATGCCCAAGGAGTTATGCAGCTGTGGCCAATAAGCTGACCCCAATGATAATTGAGGTTACACCGGTCAACGAGTGTATTATGAGGCAAAGGATTTGTCACTCCTTCAGGGTCATTTCCCTGGTCTCTGTTTATGTTCTGACTGAGGCGAGTGATCTCATTCTACACCACGCTCACGTCTGTGGTTGATCAGTGCCCCAGGCAAGATATACTTCTCGTCTTGGGAGATTTCATTGCATCGACTGGAACTGATAAGGATGGTTATGAGATGTGTGTTGGTCCCCATGGGTCAGGAACTATGAACCTGAATAGCACTAAGTTCCTTGACACTGCAAGAAGTCATGGACTTACGGTGACTGGTTCATGGTTTCAGCGCGCACAAGCTCATCGCTGGACTTGGTATCCCAACACTGGCGGTGTGGCAAAGGAGATTGACCATGTCCTCGTTGATGGTCACTGGAGGATGATCCAGAACTGAAGGGTCTACCGGAGTGCTCAGTTACTCCATACTGACCACCGGCTTGTTGAAGCAACTCTAAATTTGCACCTTAAATCCAGGAGAATGGTACCATCCCAGCCTTGGCTGGATGTTGGGAAGCTCAAGGATGAGAAGGTATCTGAGGAATTTGCGAACAAGCTAAGTGGAGATTTGGGGGGTCTGGGTGCTTTGGGTGGTCCTCAAGAGTTGTGGAGTGCCTTGAAGTCCACCGTCCTTGCTGTTGCCAGTGGATGTCTTGGAACTCACCGGAGGGCAAATAAGAATTTTGTCTCTCAAGGGACACTGGATTCCATTGACCAGAGTTGCAGGGCCAGGCTGAATGGCAGAGCTGAGCTGTTCAGGGATCTGAGGCGTACAACTGTACGTGCGCTAGGGGTGGAGAAGGAGGCCAATGAGGGAGGAATCTGTGAGGAGGTAGAGCATCACCTGTGGTCAAGTGATTATCATCCTGCTTACAAGGGAATTCGCGCATTGCGTTCGTCCAAGCCCATCCCTCAGTGTACTGCAGTTAGAGCAGAGGGTGGTAGGCTCTTGACAGAGGAGTCCGAAGTGAAAGCCCGGTTTGAGCGGTTGCCCCAGGCTGATCCACCAGCTGTCGAGTTGGACGTCAGGGGTGTTACGATAACTCTTGCTGACCCTCTACTCAACTGTAGTCCACCTTCGCTTGTGGAAACACCAGCTGCGGTGAACCGGTTAAAATGGGGTAAACCTCCAGGGTTCTGTGGCATCCATGCTGAACTACTCAAGGCTGGTGGAAATGCTGCACTCGTGTCATTGTATGCAGTTCTGTGCTCTCCCTGTAACACAGGCATCATCCCAACTGACTGGAAGAGGGGCCTTGTTGCCCTTCTCTGGAAAGGGAAGGGTGGTCGCCAAGACTGCAACAACTACCGAGGGGTGACGCTGCTTTCAGTGCTGGGCAAGGTCTTTGCTTGGATAATTCTTGACAGGGTTCTCCACCATCTGCTTGAGCACCAGCGTCCAGAGCAGTCAGGCTTTACACCAAAGAGGTCAATGATTGACCGTATCCTTGCTCTTCGGGTCCTCACTGAACGCAGGCGAGAATTTTGGCAGGGGCTGCTTGCAGCTTATGTTGATCTCTGTAAAGTGATTGATTCAGTGAATCGGGATTCCCTCTGGAGGATTCCTGGTCTTCGTGGGGTGCCACCAAAACTGATCAATCTGATGTCTGAACTCTACTCTGGGACTGAGAGTGCTGTGAGATGTGGTGGTACCATCTCTGACTTATTTCCATTCGGTACTGGAGTCCGTCAGGGGTGTGAACTGGCCCCGACATTTTCAGCACTTGTATGGACTGGATTATAGGGAGGATGTCGGAGAGATCAAGCTGTGGTGCATCGTTTGGGAATGTCAAGATCTCGGACCTTGATTTTGCAGATGATGCAGTCGACTATCTTTGCAGAGACTTTAGATATCCTTTTGGGGGCCCTCGAGGTGCTGAATGAGGAGTCGGAGCCGCTGGGATTACGGGTTTCCTGGGTCAAAACTAAGATCCAGGATTTCAATGACATCTTGGATGCTGCTGTCCTGTCTGTGACTGTTTGTGGTGAGGATGTTGAGGTCGTGGAGAGATTCACTTACCTTGGCAGTGATATTCACGTCTCTGCTGTCTGTGAGCTCGAGGTCAATAGACGTCTGGGTGGGGCCTGGGGAGTCATGGATTCACTGGATAATGGGGTGTGGCGCTGCCGGTACCTGTGCGGGAGGATGAAAGTCCGAGTCTTCAGGTCCTTGGTGCTCTATGGATGCGAGACTTGGACTCTGACCAAGGATCTGAGATGGAGACTTAATTCCTTTGGTACCAGGTCTCTTCGGAGAATCCTTGGCTATCGCTGGTCGGACTTTGTGTCCAACGAGCGGTTGCTGAGAGAGACTCAAATGAGATTTGTTACCTGCAGAGTCCGTGAGCGTCAGTTGCGGCTGTATGGACATGTGGCTCGTTTTCCTGATGCTGATCCTGCTCACCATATTCTCTCAGTGAGGGATTCTCGTGAGTGGAGGAGGCCAGTGGGCCGACCACATGCCTCATGGTTGCAGCAGGTTTATCTGCATCTCTAGGAGATGGGGATAGGCAAGGCATCTGTCTAGGGAATGGCCAGACGGAGGCCCCTGGAGTACCGGCGGAAAGTGGACGCAGTGATGTGTTGCTCTGGTGCATGCTCCCATACCTGACCTGACCTGACCTGAACCACTGGTAGGCATGTATGACCCACAAATATGTAACGGAGAAGAAAGTAAATGTCTATAGGTTTTTTTTTTAATGGTGTGAACAAACTTTGGCACATCACGGGTGATGACGGTTGGGGTCGTTTCATCGACATCACGTGTGTAGTTTCAGAGAAGTTGCTGTATGTGTTTGTAGATAGACTGATGGATCGACGGACAACGTGCCATCCGATGAGCTCCCCGGAACCGGAAGGTTGTTCCAGGCGAACAATTAATGAAGGATCTCCGTTTGTTCGTTGGCATCATGGGTGCGTATCGGTATCGGTCGGGATTAAGGGTTTCGTTTATTGCTGGATGCATCATTTCCATGCATTGCTTCGTTCTTGTTTCCTTCCCCCACGTCATTTGCTCTTCATAAATCTGTTCAAATAAATGGATCCTGACCAATGGACATCTCGCATCCCATGAAAGTTATTTTGCTGCCTTTCTAAAAACAGGACTGCTCATCTTTTCCACCATCTATCTATAATTCCAGCAATGTGTGTGTGTGTGTGTGTGTGTGTGTGTGTGTGTGTGTGTGTGTGTGTGTGTGTGTGTGTGTGTGTGTGTGTCCGCTGTTTCTCGACAACCACTGGTCCGATCTAATTGAAACTTGCCAGGTATATTGCTGGGGACCTGAGGATGTGCCTTTTCAAGGTTTGATATTAATCGGACAAGTGGTTCCCAAGTTATGGCCATTTATTTACCAAACCAATGACAGGACACGGTGCTATGACGTCACAATTGACGTCACAATTCTTCTTCCTCTTTTTATTTTTTTGCACGAATTGCCACGCACTCGTAATGTTTAATAAAACGAGATTCCCCACGCAGACATACCAGCTCCGTGGATTCAACTCGAGACAACACACCGTTCGAAACATCGCTCGACGTTGAAGGACCGGTCATTGATTGTCCTTTCGGGATAAATTCGCCATTCTGAGACACACCTCAGGACGTTAAACTTACAGACCGAATTGAGTTACAAATGTTCAACCGATCGTTGACGTTAACAAACGTGGGAGTCGCCGGAACGTTCAATTACCACAAGTTTGACAGGAATACAGAAAATTGGCAATAACTGTGAATGAAGGAGATTTATCTTCGGATAAAACTATATGAGAAAAAGATTTCAAAGATTTGTAATATTATAAATCACGACTCACAACGGTTTTATCTGATTGTTTGAACCCACAAAGTTTTAGTACGTACAAAACGCCTTGAGGGCAAAATTCATGACGAGTTGTCGGAAGGTTACATCAGATTAATTCCCTGAGAGCATTATTTATGAACAAAAGTTTATTGTTTGCTTCTCCTGTTGGCGCCGTTGTTTGAATTTCGTTATCTTCCTGCGTGAATCGTTGTACATTTTGTGAGGGACAAGAAAAGACAACAACTCCTGGTTCGGGAGTTCCCGGGACCCGCAACACTCTATCAACACTCAGGGTGAGTTAATGAGTGCGTGTTGTGCGAGAGCGGGACCACGTGGTCCGTCGGACGTTGCACCAGACGCACTCAACGAGGAACATTGTGATTCTCGGGCTTGTCCTGGGAAATGTCTCAGATGTGTCTACGTGTACGTACGTGTCCAATATGAATACGTGGACCGATGTGTTGTACACGTGGACAGTATTATGCACGTGTACTCTATATACAGTATTATGCACGTGAACACATCATGTACAGTAATGTTCTTGCATAATGTACACACATCATGTACAGTAATGTTCTTGCATAATGTACACATATACAGTAATGTTCTTGCATAATGTACACATATACAGTAATGTTCTTGCATAATGTGCACACCATGTACAGTAATGTTCTTACATAATGTACACACCATGTACAGTAATGTTCTTACATAATGTACACACCATGTACAGTAATGCTCTTACATAATGTACACACCATGTACAGTAATGCTCTTACATAATGTACACATATACAGTAATGTTCTTGCATAATGTACACACACACACATGTACAGTAATGTTCTTGCATGTACATATACAGTAATGCACAGTAATGTTCTTACATAATGTACACACCATGTACAGTAATGTTCTTACATAATGTACACACATATACAGTAATGTTCTTGCATAATGTACACACACACATGTACAGTAATGTTCTTGCATGTACATATACAGTAATGCACAGTAATGTTCTTACATAATGTACACACACATGTACAGTAATGTTCTTGCATAATGTACACACATCATGTACAGTAATGTTCTTGCATAATGTACACATATACAGTAATGTTCTTGCATAATGTGCACACCATGTACAGTAATGTTCTTACATAATGTACACACCATGTACAGTAATGTTCTTACATAATGTACACACCATGTACAGTAATGTTCTTACATAATGTACACACCATGTACAGTAATGTTCTTACATAATGTACACACCATGTACAGTAATGCTCTTACATAATGTACACATATACAGTAATGTTCTTACATAATGTACACACACACACATGTACAGTAATGTTCTTGCATGTACATATACAGTAATGCACAGTAATGTTCTTACATAATGTACACACCATGTACAGTAATGCTCTTACATAATGTACACACCATGTACAGTAATGCTCTTACATAATGTACACACCATGTACAGTAATGCTCTTACATAATGTACACATATACAGTAATGTTCTTACATAATGTACACACACACACACATGTACAGTAATGTTCTTGCATGTACATATACAGTAATGCACAGTAATGTTCTTACATAATGTACACACATATACAGTAATGTTCTTGCATGTACATATACAGTAATGCACAGTAATGTTCTTACATAATGTACACACCATGTACAGTAATGTTCTTACATAATGTACACACATATACAGTAATGTTCTTACATAATGTACACACACACATGTACAGTAATGTTCTTGCATGTACATATACAGTAATGCACAGTAATGTTCTTACATAATGTACACACACATGTACAGTAATGTTCTTACATAATGTACACACATATACAGTAATGTTCTTGCATAATGTACACACACATGTACAGTAATGTTCTTGCATAATGTACACACATCATGTACAGTAATTTTCTTGCATAATGTACACATATACAGTAATGTTCTTGCATAATGTACAGTAATGTTCTTGCATAATGTACACACCATGTACAGTAATGTTTTTGCATAATGTACACATATACAGTAATGTTCTTGCATAATGTGCACACCATGTACAGTAATGTTCTTGCATAATGTACACACCATGTACAGTAATGTTTTTGCATGTACATATACAGTAATATTCTTGCATAATGTACACATATACAGTAATGTTGTAGCATAATGTACACACATCATGTACAGTAATGTTCTTGCATGTACATATACAGTAATGTTCTTGCATAATGTACACACATGTACAGTAATGTTCTTACATAATGTACACACATCATGTACAGTAATGTTCTTGCATGTACATATACAGTAATGTTCTTGCATAATGTACACACATCATGTACAGTAATGTTCTTGCATGTACATATACAGTAATGTTCTTACATAATGTACACACATGTACAGTAATGTTCTTGCATAATGTACACACATCATGTACAGTAATGTTCTTGCGAAATGGCAGATTGGCTGGTGGGTCGCTGTTGTTTCTTGGAAGTGTGGCTGTGCCCCCTAATGCTGTGCCCTCTAATGCTGTGCCCCATACCAGTCCTCTTGCAACTCATTTCGCCAACCTCAGAAGGATGACGGGCTGAGTCAACCCCGCCCGGTGTTAATTCAATGGCTACGGGACTCGAACTCAGGATCCTAAGGTCCCAAGCCAGCCACCCGAACCCCTAAGTCAACAGCAGGCTTACACGTATGTACAGTATGTATACGTAACGCACGTGTTTGTTATACATGTATGCATACACGTTACGTGTACATTATGGATCATGTTCCACAGCTGACTGCACCAGTCCATGACTGGAACCTTTAACATTGAAAAAAACCCCAAAAAATCAAGAATGGCCCCCGATAGAGCACGTACCTCCGCCAGACTGAACAGTTTACGTTTTGTATCTCACTGATATGCCGGATCTGGATTCCGACCTGAACCAAAATCTAATCGGCTTGTTCTTGTCACCTACCAAAATCATCCATGAGTTTTGTCATAACTCGTCTATCACTTTTTGAAACATGAAGCTAAAAATCGTTTTTGGCCATAACTCTCGATGGTGAAAAATCATTTAAAAAAAATTCTACAATCGGGATGTTGATCTTCACCAAAATCTATTCAATAATTCTGTCACACACCAAATTTGTCAGCCTGGTAGTGGCTCAATGGTTAGGGTGGCTGGCTGAAGAACTTAGGGACTTGAGTTCAAGCCCATTTCATGTCGTTGAATTAACACCAGGTAGGTTAACTCAGCAGGTTATCCTTCTGGTGTTGGTGTAGTGATTGAGCCATTCGAGTATCCTGCGTCGGATTGGCGACCCGTCCAGGATTGTGCCCAATAGCCCAGGAGACTGCTCAGGCAGTACCAGCGCTCTGCATCGAGTATGGTCCCAATGGATTTGCATTTATTTTGGAAATGAGTACCAGCTTGCTGGACACGGGGCATTGCATCGGCGGCACGGCTGCACCCTCAGAAAATGATGCAGCCAGCAGCCATAGGCTGCATACGAATGAAAAACATCAATATAGCCCAGTCTGTCCACCAAGTTCAAAAACATGGACCAACTTCTATCCTCTCATCCCAACTATCTCTTCTTCATATGTGGTGACTTCAATTGTCATCATGCCAGTTGGCTAGGTGTGGGCACCTCCCTCACCTGTCATGGCACTTCAGCAAAGGACTTCTGTGACTCATTGGGACTGACAGTCTGTGAACTTGCTGACCCGGATCTCAGCCAACGGTACTCCATCTCTTCTGGATTTGATTTTGACCAATATCCCAGAAAATGTCTGCAGTTCTTCTTTTGCTCCAATCTGTTAATCTCACCATATACTCGTCAAAGTAGACATCTCCCTGGCTGTTATTGGAGAACCACCTCAGCACCATTGAGTCTGGCATTTCACTCGGACTGACTGGCAGGGTCTTCAAGCAACCATCAAACTTCTCGACTTGTCTCCCATTTCTACTTTCACTGACATCAACTCATCCTGGGAATTCTTTCAAAGAATCACCCTCTCACCCTCTCACCCTCTCACCCTCTCACCCTCTCACCCTCTCACCCTCTCACCCTCTCACCCTCTCACCCTCTCACCCTCTCACCCTCTCACCCTCTCACCCTCTCACCCTCTCACCCTATCACCCTATCACCCTATCACCCTATCACCCTATCACCCTATCACCCTATCACCCTATCACCCTCTCACCCTATCACCCTCTCTCTCTCTACACTGAAGCTTGTGATGGAGCAGTTGTCCTGAAACAACTTGTATTGTCTTTGCCTCATGGAAGGTTAACCCAACTGAGGGCAATCTCAGTTCCTTCCACAAAGCTCGGAACAAGTGTGTGTCTACCCTCAGGAGAGCCAGAAAACAACATCTTTCTCATATCAATTCTGAACTCTCAAACCTGTCTCCCTCCTTCAAATCCTGGTAGCATCTGGTTAAGCCTGTTTCTGGTGTATGCTTCCCCTCCATTTCCCTCCCTTACTTAAACTGGCTATGCAGCTGATGCTGCACATGAAAAGGCTGAATGCCTAAACTCTGTGTTTGCTTCTAAATCTTGTGTCCAAAATACATCACTTTCTGCACCCACCCGACCCAGTCATACCCAGCTGATCCTGGACTCTGTGTCCTTATCTCCCGACAAGGTGTAGATTTTGCTGTCAAACCTCGACTCACATTTTGCAACCGGTCCAGACGGCATCAGCCCACATGTACTAAAAAACCTGCTCTTCTGCTCTTGCTCACCCTCTCTTTGTTCTATTCACCCTCTCATTTGCTCCAGGTCAACTGCCGTCTGCTTGGAAATCTGCAAACATTACCGATGAGCATTAAAAGGTGCAAAAACAGATCCCTGCAACTCCAGACCAATCAGCCTTCTCCCAATCATCATCAAGGTGATTGAATTCATCATCTCTTCTGACATCAAATTCTTCCTCTTCTCCAATGGCTTGATTTCCGATCATCAATTTGGATTCAGAACAGGTCCTCAGTGCCACACATGAGATCAGAGCCATCTCTCTTGACATATCGGTAGATTTTGATGTGGTCTGGCGTAACGCACTGCTCACCAAACACTCTTCCTATGGTATCCAAGGCAATCTCCACTCATGGCTCTCAGACATCCTCTCCTGTTGCAGTCAAGGTGT
Organism: Eptatretus burgeri; assembly: GCF_056783735.1. Lineage (NCBI taxonomy): Eukaryota > Metazoa > Chordata > Myxini > Myxiniformes > Myxinidae > Eptatretus > Eptatretus burgeri. Next base: position 8,290,410 of record NC_140965.1, on the reverse strand, counting down.
GGCTCTTAATGTCTCTGTCTCGTCTCTGTCTCGTCTCTGTCTCGTCTCTGTCTCGTCTCTGTCTCGTCTCTGTCTCGTCTCTGTCTCGTCTCTGTCTCGTCTCTGTCTCGTCTCTGTCTCGTCTCTGTCTCGTCTCTGTCTCGTCTCTGTCTCTGTCTCTCTTTGTGTGTCTCTCTCTCTGTCTCTTTGTGTGTCTCTCTGTCTCTGTCTTTCTCTGTCTCATCTCCTCTTCCTGTCCAGGCTGGAGTTCCTTAAAGCAATGTTCTGGGCCGATTCTGGTTTTCATCAATGATCTCTCCAAAAAAAAAAATCTAAATCCATTGGGACCTAACTCTGTGCTAATTGTTGGTGCTGCCTAAGCAGTCTCCTTGGCTATTGGGCACAATCCTGGACAGGTCGCCATTCCCACACAGGATACCAGCAAGCTGGCACTCATTTTGCCAACCTCTGAAGGATGACAGGCACAGTCAACCCCACCTTGTATGAATTCAACAGCCGAGTGGGATTTAAACTCAGCATCCTTGCATCCCAAGCCGACCACCCTAACCATTAAGCCAATGCCAGGAATATAATCTCTCCAACTCTGGAAAATCCTATTTATCTCTTTGCTGATTACTCTACCCTCTGCCATACCATCTGTCACCCCTCAGATTGGTCTCCTCTTCACTCTCTGCAGACCTGGATAAAATCACAATCTGGTCCAACACTTGGAACACATCTCTCAATCCTGACAAATCTCACACTCACTTTTTCTCTCTGAAAGGACCATTTGTAACCCCACCCCCACCTACTTTCTCAAGCATCCTCTTGAAGAAGTCCTTTCATTCAAGCTTTTGGGTCTCACTGTCTGCCATTATCCTTCATGCTAAAACCACATCTCCAAGTTGGCCTCAAAAGCCAGTCGCTGACTGGGCATCCTCCGTCATGCAAAATCCTTCCTTGGCACACCTTAGCTCTTAACCTCAAACAAAGAATTAATCCGCAGCCTGGCAGAGCACTGCTCTCCCCTCGGAGCTGGTGCTCCTGCCTCACACCTTTCTTGACTTCATGCTGTGGAAATCAAGGCTTTTAGGATCATTGGTATCTCCTGCGATGAAGCTGAGTCGTTGGGTCTCTCACTCTCTCACCGCAGGCAGGTCGGTGGTCTTTCTGTCTTCGACCGTCTCCTCTCTGGCCTCACACCCTCCCACTCACCTGCCCTGTCTGTGATCTGTCCCCCCCCCCCCACATATATCCACAGCGCACTCGAGGTCCGCCAGCAACTCCCTTCTGGTGAAACTACAAAAATCAAGAATCCCTGCTCACCTTCACTCTTTCATTCCTCTTTTTTTTTTTTTCCTGCCTCTGGAACAAACTCCCACACTCTCTTGAATCCCATTCCTCCCTTCAGGTCTCCAAAACAGCTGTTTACCACCATCTCTTATCTTCCCCCATCCAAACCTGATCTTTTCTACCCCCATTAATCCACCCCATACTCACCACCTTCAAATTCCTTGCTTTCCTTCCTGAAAGTTCCTGCAGTGTCCATCTTGTTTACCCTGTGTACCCCGCCCCATCTCTCTCCGTTCCACAGATGCCCTAATGTCTCTGCTCCCATCTGTTTTGTGCTTCCCTCTCCCGCCCCTCTTGTCTCCTGCTACCTTTGTTATACATTCTGTGTGTTATCCCGAATACAAGCCTCGACAATATGTTCAAAAAAGAAAGTTTTATCCAAATCCGTCCATAACCTTTTGAGATATCTTGCTAACAGACAGGAGTGAAAACATAACCTCAATCCACCTTTGCTGGCAGAGGGAAAAAGGTGCAAAACAAATTCCCTTAAATACAAACCTATTATCTTTCTTTCATCATAAGCAAGGTAATGGAATCCATCATCACAGTTGATATGAAATCCTTCCTTTTCTCCAATGGCCTAATCACAGATCACCAATTTGGAATCGGACCAGGTTACTCCACCTTTTGACATGCTGCTTCTACTCTCCCAACAATGGATGGAGGCCCTCAATGTCAGACATGAGATCAGGACCATCTCTCTTGACGTATCTTCAGCTTTCGAAACAGTCTGGCACCCCGTGTTGCTCTCCAAACTCTCTGCCTTTGGCAACCAAGGCCAATTCCACACATGGCTTCCTGGCTTCCTCCACTCACGTAGCCAACGTGTGGCACTCAAGGGAATCCTTTCATCTCCTCCCTGTCAAGGCTGGAGTCTTACAAGGCGATGTTCTGGGCCCAGTCCTGTTTGTAATCCTCATCGACGATCTCTCTTACTCTGGAAAATCCTCCATCTATTTGCTGATGACTCCCATCTCTGCCGTGACATTCATCGTCCTCCAGATATATCGGAATAGAATTATTCACAACAGCAAGAGTCTTTGGTGAGGACACTTGCAGATCGAGTGGAAAGAACTTTATTAACACTCCAAATATAGCAAACAAGAAAAACAACAGCGAGAGCGTCCTTCACATTAAGCCATCCACCGAACCTCTCGTAAGTCGCTCTCAGCTCCAACCATTTTTGTCCCGCCTCCGTTGGAGGGAAAACACACCGGTTACGTTCGACGAGCGGACGGATGCTATCCGGTCTCTGCAGGGAAAGGACCGCTATACGTCTAATAACAGAGCATCCACCTCAAATATGCTTGCGCGCAATGTGAGGATAAACATGACTGGTCCCAAGAAGGACCGATTCACTGCCGTGCTCTCCTGCACCACAGACGGTGGCAAACTTCCCGTGTTTGTCATGTTGAAGAGGAAGATAATGCCCAAAGATAAGTTTCCAGCTGGCATCATTGTTTGCGCGCAGCAGAAGGGGTGGATAGACGAGGGCTGGTCCAGGACTGGGTGCGCACGGTCTGGAGTAGTAGGCCGGATGGCGGTCTCTCCTGACGACCGAGCAAGCTCGGCCTGAATGCGTTCATTTGTCACAAGACCGATGGCACCAAAGCTCTGCTCCGTCGGACCAACACCGATCTCATCTTCCCAGGTGGGATGACATCACTCCTGCAGTCCCTCGGTGTCCATCAACAAGCCGTTTAAAGACGGTCTACATCGCTGCTGCTTCGACTGGATAATGAGTGGGGAGAAGACCGAGACATCAAGAGTGGGAAGATGAGAAAGGTCGACCTTCTCGATCGTCAAGATGTGGGAGGAGATGCAATCTGATATCATCAAACGAGCATTTCTGAAATGCTGCATCTCTAACAACTTTGACGGTACAGAGGACGACATAATTTGGGAGGAGAAGGCTGCAAATGATGGTGACACCGATGGGGACTTGCTCCACCCTGATTCGGACAAGGAGTTACGTGCCGTCTTCGAAGAGGAAAGCATTGACTAGGATTTCCTCGTGTTTAGCTGAAAAGCTTCATCCAACCCAAACGGCTCTTTTCAGAGCCACAAATCCACAATAAATATTTGTGACACTGGTATGAATCCCTTTTCTTCCTTGTTTGAGTAACAAAAAAAAAATCCTCTTTGGGATATTGAAAAATACTAACTTCTAGGTACCCTCTCCTCTTTCTTCAACTTCTTGAAAATGAGAATAAGACTGTTAGACGAAATTGAGCGGACATGTGAGTAAGCATGTTGATACCTCCATTACTTTGTTCCATACAAAGTTAATGTACAAACGTATTTTCAGTCGATCTCGATCAGAAAATAAAATGATGAATATATTAATTTCTTTTGAGGGTGGAAAAACAGGGTAGCGGTTAATACACGGCCGTGGTTTTATACACCAGAAAAAAAAACGGTATAATCTTTCAATCCTGCCAAATCTCACACACTCACTAGCTCTCTCCAAAAGGACCGTCTGGCAATCCCTTCTGTCTACTTTGTAAACAATCCTCTTGAAGAAGTTCAGCCATGATCTTTCTTGGGCGATCCACATTTCAAAATTGGCCTCCAAAGCCATTTGCCGTCTTGGCATCCTCCTTTGCACAAAGCCATTCCTTGGCACACCTGAACTCCTGTCCCCACCTACAAGGCCTTCATCCGCATCTTCATGGAGTACTACTCTCCCATCTCGGCTGGCTCCCCTGTATCAGGGCTTGCTTCTCTTGATGCCATGGAAACCAAAGCTTTCAAGATCATTGGAATCTCCCTCGCTGAAGCTGAGTCTACGGGCCTATCGCATTACCATTGCAGTCAGTTGTCTCTATCTTCTACGGCCGGTGGTCTTTGCCTTCTACGGCCAACTTTATGGTCTTGCCCCCCCCCCCCCTGCGCTTTCCGTGCTTTGTCTCCCAGGTTTCTGCAGGGCGTACACACTCTACCATAAATCCAATTCTGGTGAAATTCCCAAAATACAGAATCCCTGCTCACCTTCTCTCATTTGTTCCTCTATTTACCTGCCTGTGGAACCAACTTCCACATTCTCTTCAATCTCATTCTTCACTCAATGTGTTCAAGCCAGCTGCTCACTACCATCTCAGATCATTGCCCACCCAAAACCATGATCTTTTTCTACCCCTGCTAACCCCACAATCCCAAGCTCACCGCCTTCCAAATTTCCAGTCTTTCCTTCCTGAGTCTGCTTTTGTATCCATCTTGTCCACCCCATGCATCCTCCCCTACCCCTCTTTAACCCAATTTCCCTTATTTTTCCAAGTCTCCCTCTATTTTGTCCTTCAACTCTGCTCTTGGTGTTCCCTCCTCTTTCTGCTGGTCCTTTTATTCTGTTGTGGCCTGATCCGTTCAGTGTTCTCGCGCTTCCATGAGCCTTGACCTTGCACACAAAAGCAAAAGCTCCTTTCCTTTCCTTGGATTTCTATGAGGGTCATAAGACATGATGTGAACCTTTTGTTATGGAAGGGGCAAGAGTGACTTGGAACACAATGATACCTGTCTTCTATCCTTTCTTAAAAATAATTTATCATTATTATTATTATAATTTGTACAGTGGACTTGATGTTCAAGTAAGGGGCTGCACATTTATTTCCTGGTTCTGTGCCTCGATTGAGACAAGGTTGCGGTTTTCCACCACTTGCCGAAACCTCGATGGACCAGGACTCGATATGAACGAGTCGGACGAACTTGCCGAGCTGTTATGCTTTCTTGAAGACCTCAGTTGCATGGCTAAGCTAAAATCTGATGGTCCACTTTGGGAAGCCACCAAGAAGGTTTGAATGCGACTCGATGTCCTCAACCTCACCACACACCTCCATTATAACACCCTTGTGCGCACCCGCTCTAGTCATCAAGGATTTTGCCTGTGGTATCCAAAACTTACCAACTGGCTCCACACATGCAACCAGTACACACAGCAGCTCTCAGCTGTATGCTTTCACCTCCTCTCCCAATAGAGGCTGAATTACCTCAAAGCACAGTTCAGGCCCAGTTTTGATCGTCATCTATCTATAATTCCGTGTGTGTGTGTGTGTGTGTGTGTGTGTGTGTGTGTGTGTGTGTGCGCGTGTGTGTGACCGCTGTTTCTCGACAACCGCTGGTACGATCTAATTGAAACTTGCCAGGTATATTGCTGGGCACCTGAGGATGTGCCTTTTCAAGGTTTGATATTAATCGGACAAGTGCTTCCCAAGTTATGGCCATTTATTTACCAAACCAATGACGAGACACGTTGTTGCGTGGGCGTGGCCGATGGGGGAAGGGAAGCTCAGCCGCGTTCCCCGTTACGGGTTACAACGTACGGGCTTCCGGAGAGTGATGACTTTGTGTATTCTAATAATATCTCGATTTCTTATGCGCATTTATAGATAAACACAATGCCCCAAGTTATGATCGTTTTCATATTAGACGGTGCATAAATTTCGATAACATCAGAGTGAGCTGGTATGCTCTGAACGTACTAGTATACTTCCCATACTGGGAAGTTTATGGGCACGTACTAGTATACTTCAATAACCGATCTGATGCTCTCGAAAATCCTCTCCAGACCACTGCACAGTGGTCCTGTGAAGAGGTTTCCCTGTTTCAGGATTTGGTGACTATTTTGCCAGTTTTTTCCTCTTCTTCCTTTTTCTTTGTCGCCCTTTACAAATGGCGGCTCTCAGCCTTGTTTCGGGTGAATTTCAAAAATAAAAAATTGTTTCAGTACACCGTCGTCTTGCCTAGTCATCCATTCCTTTTCAAGATCTTTTCTACCACTGTTGACCCTCTCCAGCCCCCAAACACCCCTCTGACCTTCAGGCTGCAATCCTTCAAACATAAAAAAATTCCTCTCCTGTTCTCTCCACTTTTCATGCATGTGCTTTCTTGTTTGTATCTGGTTTTTTTTTTCCCCACCACCCCACTGTGACTTTATTTCCCCTTCCACTATCTATCACGTGATTTTTTTTTTTTTTAAATTGATGAGTTTATAATTTATGGACAGAAAAAAGAAAATTGTGCACATGATGGGCACTCCATAATGTTGCATCCCCCCCCCTCCTCCCCCTAGCTCGCTGGCAGGATAATCCAGACTCCAGAGGTATGGACAATTGCCTGGATTTGAATATCTGCCGAACTATAAGCTGTCATTCTGGTGTTTCGCAGGCAGGGTGATTGATCAATGTCCGTGCCCTCCATCGGATGGACGTTAAACCGGACGTCCTATATACCGGCATTAGTTTGTGGAAGTTAAAGATCCCACGGTGTCCTTGAAGAGTCGGTGAGTCATCTCCGGCACCCCTGGCCAAATTCCAAATTCTTTCCCTCACCGACAGGGGGCATTGTATCAGCTGCACAGCTGTGGCCCCAGCAAATGATGCTACTCGCAGCCATGTGCTTCATGTGAAAGAAGGAGAAGATCCCCCGAGTTGATAGCAGTATTATTATATCTTCTACGAGCCTAGACTCTGTATCCAATAATTATTAGACAACAAAAGATGCACGTTCATTACAGCACAATAAATTGGGAGACATGAATGTAGGTTTGCCTGAATTGTAAGGACACTTGTGGGCAGTGGATAAATGAACACAGGATTATGGGGTTTGCAAATGCGTGCCAGCATCCCGTACGCTAACGTGCTCAGATGGGAAACGCCAAAAAGACCGACCCAAGCCGTTTGCTGGCCTCGTGCTGTCCAACTGTTTTGTCATAATAATAATCCCATTCCTTTCACACCATGAAGACCCGTAGGATTGCCGAAGCAGTTTCATTGGCAAGGGGTACAGTCCTGGACGGGTCGTCACTCCGACTCAGGTTACCCTGAACGGTTATTGCCCCAGTACGCTAGGTCCTCATTTCGCCGACCTTGGAAGAATGACAGGCTGAGTCAACCCCACCTGGTGCTAATTGGACAACCGACAGGGGCTCAAACTCAGGACCCTAATGTCCCAAGCCAGCCACCTGAACAGCTAAGCCAACACCAGGCTTGTTTTGTCATGCTAATACTATCAAATAAATAACTTTTAATACTATTAGCTGCAGTTTTTGAGATTAAAATTTAATTTTTTTTGTACTAAAATGCATTATTGACTGTCCACGTACCATAATTTCTAAAATCAAATATTAATGGTAATCGGCCTTCCTGTTCATCTGGTATTCTAGTGTAAACCAATCCACCTCCCCCTTCCCTTTAATTCCCAAGCAGCCTCTTGCCAAAGGAAGCAACAGAGATTGCGAAGTGGGGGACCCTGGCCCAGGCCCTTTCCTTCACACAACCCCTCAATTCATGCCTGTCAAGGCTGCCCTTCATGGCACCGAAGCCACCTTGTTGACAGCTAGTCCTTTTAATCTTGTTTTGCTGGATGCGAGCGACGCACCGCTCGTCTTGTACTGATGCCTCAACATCTTGTTAATGTTGCTCTTCACGGTGCAAGAGTCGCCTCTTTCAGTGGTTGTTTCTGTGCCCGCTGTCGTGGACATGGACGGTGTTAAAAAAAAAAAAATCTCCCAAAACTTTGTGAGGGTTTTGTTTTTCTTTGCAGGGAGATGTTTTCACCGAATGGTGAAAACACTGCCACGCTATATTCCGGATATCCTTGGATGTTTCAGGCCTGTAGCCCTGGCTCATGATGCCTGGGAGCAAGGTTCAAATCTCATGTACCATATGTGTTTGTCCGTCGTCTACGAATGCCCGAGTAATTCGCGTAAAAGCACACCAATGTCTTCTAATGGGTTTTCTCCTGAATGTGATGTGTGCGCAAGCTCCTTCATGGGCCTTGCATCATTTCGATGGAGTCTGGTTCTCTTCAATTATTTATTTTTGTTGCACAAATGTTTGATGCTGTTACACACTGTTGGACATTTCACAAGCGCTCTCATAATTTTGTTATTTCGACTCTCTGACCTATCGTCGAAATTGCGTCGCATCTTGCGTAATTCATGTCCACTTTTACTGACAAAGTAATGCTGCACGACATTTCCAGAAGTCTCCATCACCTTCACTTTGCTGAACGTTGCATCAGATTTGACCCTCGACCTGCTGGAAAGTTGGAGAACGAGCAGCCTTTGAGCTTTTAGACCCCTCACTCTCACTCTCTTGTCTTGTAGCACGTTCGAACTGATCACTTTGACCGTCTCTGGTTTTTCCTTGCTCTGGTTATTATTTTGTCTTGTTACTCAATGCAGTCTTTGTTGCCTCATCCAAAGCCAGAAGAGTCAATATTTTGTTATTTTTTTTTATAAATGTCGTGGGTTTTGGGTGGGTGCTCGATTCATGGCAAACACTTGAGCTTCTGTTCGCACCATCATCTATGAACCGTAGGGGCCTTCTGTGGCTTGGAGTAGGGGCAACCCTTATTTACAACCAAACTCCAGAATGATTGGCTCCGTGACCCGAGAAACATGCAGTTTGCAAAGATCTGTTCAATGTGTGTTCCTCGGTCATTTCTTGGTTTTTGAGTGCTTTGTCGGGCTGCTCATTTTAAAGCCAATTCCGAAGCCTTTTGAAGGCAAACTTTTAAATTTTTCAAATTTTGTTACTCGTAATAGGTGCCCACAACCATCCTTCACCATGCTGTGAAACGTGAGCTGAGGGTTATTAATTTATTTATTTATTTTGCCCCCACCCTCACTTCTTTTTTCACCTTTTAATATTTCAAAGGAGGTTATATTATAATCCCTGTTTGTCTGAGTCTGTCTGTGAGCACCGTATCTCAGAAAGTGATGGATGGATTCGGATGACACTTGATGGACAGGTTGGGTGTGTGACGAGGACGAATTGATTCGATTTTGGTGAAGATCTGGATACGCCTCCGAGAATACATGTATTAAAAAAAAAATTCAAACTGATTCCTCATGATTTACAGTAAACTTTAAATATTGCAGGGGGTACCATCCTGGAAAATGCCACGATATTCAAAACCACGATAGTTGAAACCAATTTCCTGTGGGAACTAGAACGACACTCGGTAGAGCACATACTGTTGTGGTGCCAGGGTTCGGTAGCGAGGAACGACCACTAGATGGAGCAGTAGGGCTGGCTCCCACCGAACACCGGAATTGAAGGTTGTCACTCCGGATAACTCCGAAGTCAATGGGTCGCTTAATGGACCGTGGTCGCCAATATTCCAACCGCACGGTTAGGGTCTTTTTGTCTAATTCCATATTACCTAATTAGCCGCGCGATCTAGCTACCGGGGAAGCCACACCCTCGGCCGGCTTTGTCCGAACCAAGTCGGTTTCCGACTCGGATCCGGCGTTACCAAAGCCGCGCCGGCCCAAATAACAATTTACGGCACAATCGGCCTCCCTAATTCTCAAGCCCGAACCATACTGGGTCAATGAAAGAAAACACAGACAACGAAATGGAACATTTAACAGTTATTTATTTACAAGGTAATAGGGAGGGAAACACAGAGCAGACTTAATCACGAATATAGATGTAGGCAAATGTACAATGGCAATCATTGAAATGATTTCTACTTATCAGACTGGCCACAGGCAGACATAAACACCCAAAAAGGAATGGACCTCGTGGGTCTTTCTTCGGCCCCTCAGCTCGGATGGAAGGCGAGCTGGGGGTCAGAGTCTGGCCGGGTACTTGGCCGCCTCGTGCAGTTTTACCGACTCGCACTTGTGGAGCTCGGAGTCCGTGGACGGGAATGGGGTTCCCCAACTCGAACGCTCCAACACAACCCACCAGGGTGGGACTCGAACCCACGATCCAGAATCCAACGAGCCCACGATCCTGGCTGCCACGAACGACGATCGACGACACGAGCACCACGAAACACCTCCACCACGACCACCACCACCACGACCACCAACACGACCACCGACCACCAAGGAACCCCAAAAAAGACCGCTGCTGAGACAGCTCGCCACCCTTCGCATCCCTCCCCTGGACGGGTGGAGGGATCCGCTCTGAGGTAACTTGCCTCCGGATTGGTCGGGGGGCGTCGGGCGATCGGTGTCCTCTACTCATTGGTGGAGGTGAACATTCCATCTGGCTGGGGTGGGGTCGGCTCTGAGGTGATCTCACTCCCGATTGGACGGGGGGAACATTCCATCTTGCTTGGGCGGAGTCGGCCCTGAGGTGATCTCACCCCCGATTGGACGAGGGGAACATTCCATCTTGCTGGGGAGGAGTCGGCCCTGAGGTGATCTCACTCCTGCCTATGTCCGTGACCTCGAACACGTGTGTAATGGCGCTGAAGGAGTGGAGGGGGATTTAATGCAGAAGACTAACGAGAAAGAAACTCGCAGCGCACACATTAAATTCCCATTAGACATAGGGGAGAGATTCTAACTATCCACATGTACTTAACGAAATAACTAAACTTTGGGTCAACTGTATGTGTGAATGCGAATGGTTTCCAGATTCGTAACAATACCTCCGCCAGGCTGAACAGTTTACGTTTTGTATCCCACTGATAGGCCGGATCTGGATCCAGATCTGAACCAAAATCTAATCGGCTTCTTCTTCTTGTCATCTCACCAACTCATCCACCTTGCCTCAACGGAATCTGTCCACAACTTTTTGAACTTTCTTGCTATATATTGTTTTGTCGCCATCTCCCAATGGTGAAGAATTGCTTCAAAATAATTATAGCCAGATCTGGATCTTCACCAAAATATAATCATTTTGTCCATGGCATGCACCCAAGCTCTCCAACAAATTCAGTCCAGATCCGTTCACAACTTTTTGAGATATCCTGCTCACAGACACACAAATGGACAGGGGTGAAAACATAACCTCCGCCCACCTTAGGTGGTGGAGGTAACCAGCACTGCACTCTGTAGAGCGTATTCCTACGCCAGGCTGAACACTTTATGTTTTCTATCCCACTGATGGGCTGGATCTGGATCCGGACCTGAACCGAAATTGAATCTGCTTGTTCTCATCACCTGTCCAACTCATCTACCTTGTTTCATGCAAATCGGTCCACAACTTTTTGAACTATCGTTTATTGCCTCCATCTCTCAATGGTGAAGAATCGCTTATAAGGATTTTTTTATTTTTTTATTTTTAAATCTGGATCTGCAACCTGATCTTCACTAACAGTGAAGACTTCACCAAAGTCTTCACCATTCTTCCTTGTCACAGACCCAACCTGCCCACCGAGTTTGGGCCGAATCCGTCCACAACCTTTCACAGACAGACAGACAAACAGCTGAAAACATAACGCTCGCCCACCTTCAGTGGTGGAGGTGATGAAATCTGTCAGTTTCCTATTAACTAAAGTGTCTAACAGAGATGAAGTGATATCTGGCATTTCCTGTTATTGTTGCAACCTCGTTGATGATAATTTCTAGATGCAATGCCTCGTTCCTTGTTAGATGTCTGATGGGGGCAACAGTCACATTTTGCTTGTACCAGAAGTGGCTACTAGGAATTTTGCAGCATCTGTCACGATGGTCTTCCGTAGCCTATCAATCTGTCAGATGTCGTGCTTGATAGATTCACCAATGCTCCTCACTGTCCCATTTACCATGGGAGGTGTAGAAAAAGTGTCGTTCCACATTCACTCTGTGCTTTGTCTGAAGATGAGGAACGGCTGCTGCGATAAGCCAGTTCTTGAACTTGGATGCTGGCTCATCCGACCACACTGACAGCAGCTTTGCATCTTGTTGTAGTAATCAATAATAGACCTTTTCGATTGGCTTTATTCTCACAAAACCCATACGCATATCTACAACAACATAAATATACATAGGGTAAGAATAACAAAATACAATTACTTGTACACATAATACTGAAGGCAAATACCACATACGCATCACATAATAACGAAGTTAAACTCCATACTCTAACACCAATTACATTCCTCAGAGTACATTATTCCTAATATAGTATATAACATACCATTACTGTTCCAGCATGACTTTCCATGGAGTGCGTGGTATACGTGTCAACACCAGCCATTGACCTTCATATACAGTGCTGCCACATCCGCCCAATTACCGTTGCCGCCAATTACAGTATGGCACTTTATTATCACAACATTCACCCCCTTCCGAGATATCTATCTCTATAAATCTAGTCTAATAGGAGGACGAATGGTGCGACCGGATCTTCTTGGCACTGGAGGGTTATCCACAGCATCTGATTGCTGTGGAGTTGCAGGAACCATATCAGGAACGAGATCATCCCCCTCTCAGCAGGGTGTGTCTTGGGGACTACCCTGGGGAATTACATTTTCTTCAGAAGCCTGAGGTAGAATTTGGGGTTCACTCTTGGATGGGGTTCCAATTGGGGCTAAGTGTCTAACAGAGACCGTAGTTTCCCTGCCATCCGGGTAGCGAATATGGGCATAGTGGGGTCCTGCTTGGAGGAGGTCGACTTCATCCACAAGGGGATCAGTTTTATTCGTGCGTACGTGACGCTTCAGCAGGACTGGCCCAGGATTGCAGAGCCAAGTAGGCACCGAGGCTCCCGAGGAAGAACGACGAGAATAGTTCAGAAGTCTTTCATGAAGGGTAGCATTGGTTGCTGTCGACAACAGTGAACGAATTGAGTGGAGAGCATCAGGCAGAACAGTCTGCCAGCATTTGATGGGTCGATTACGGGATTTTAGAGCCGTTGTGATTGCCTTCCAAATGGTACCATTGAACCTCTCCACTTGGCCATTCCCTTGAGGATTATAGCTAGTAGTTCTGCTACCAGCGATCCCCCTACTGGCAAGGAAGTCTTGTAATTCCTTGCTCATGAAGGAGGGTCCCCGGTCCGAATGAATGTAAGCCGGCATTCCGAAAATAGCGAACAGCTGACAGAGGCACTTGATAACCGTGGAAGTGGTCATGTCGGCACAAGGAAATACAAAAGGAAACCGTGAATATTCGTCCACAATGTTAAGAAAATACTGATTCTTATCTGTACTCGGAAGAGGCCCCTTGAAATCTATATTGAGACGCTCAAATGGCTGAGTAGCTTTTATGAGTCGAGTCTTATCTGGTTGGTGAAACTTGGGCTTGCATTCTGCGCATATTCTACAAGATCCAACAACCTGCCGGACATCCTCCACAGAGTATGGCATATTCTTAGATTTCACAAAATGGTATAAGCGGGTAACCCCTGGGTGGCACAAGGCTTCGTGGAGGTTAAACAGTGAATGTCGATCGTGGCATACCATCCCACAATAAGACCTGGAGAATGTATCAGAGGGAATGTTTTCTCGACCAGGACGATACACAATGTCAAAATCATAGCAAGATAATTCCATCCTCCAACGCATGAACTTATCATTCTTTATCTTATTTTTATGCTGCTTATCAAACGTATAGCTCACTGATCGTTGATCTGTCTTTATAGTAAAATGTCTGCCTGTCAAATACTGTCTCCAGTGGCGAACTGTTTCAATAATAGCCTGGGCCTCCTACTCAATAGAAGCATGACGACATTCGGGTCCCTGAAGGGTTCGGGAAAAGAAGGCTACCGGACGTCTTGCCTGGGTGAGGACTGCAGCAATTGCTACATCTGAAGCATCGGTCTCAACTTCGAAGGGTACGGATTCGTCAATTGCCCTCACCACTGAACCTTCAATGTCTTGCTTAAGTTGATGGAAAGCCGCTTCTGCTTCCCTTGTCATGGGAAATGTAGTAGTGGCACACAGTGGGCGGATCTTGCTTGAGTAGTCATATATCCACTGTGAATAATAGGCAAAGAAGCCAAGGATGCGTCGGAGCGATTTCATGTCCCGAGGCACAGGCAAGTCCTGCAAGGGTCGGAGTCGGAGCGATTTCATGTCCCGAGGCACAGGCAAGTCCTGCAAGGGTCGGAGTCGTTCCGGATCCGGGCGCATTTCCCCTCCTTCCACCACATATCCGAGAATACTGAGCCTGTTAGTTGAAAAGATGCATTTGTCTTCATTGTAAGTTTTATATTCTTTCTCTTAGCAGCCTCAAGAAATTTCGTGAGATTAGCATCATGCTCTTCCTGAGTCATGCCGCAAATAGTAATGTTGTCTAAGTAAGCAAATGTTCCAACCAGTTCTTCTTCTTGGATTAATGAATCCACGATACGTTGGAAGCAAGCCACTCCGTTGGTGACGCCAAAGGGAACCCGAGCAAACTGATAAAGGCGTCCACAGGCCTCAAACGCGGTGTATGGCTTATCTTCATTTCTGATGGGGATTTGATGATACGCACTACGGAGGTCAATCGTACTAAAAACACTGTATTGAGCAATCTTGTTAACAGTGTCATCTATACGAGGCAGAGGATACCCATCAAGAAGTGTAAATTTGTTGATAGTTTCTGAATAGTCCACGGCTAAGTGTTTCTTGTGAGTTTCGTTCTTAACGACAACAACCTGTGCACGCCAAGAGGAGTTACTGGGCTCTATAATACCTTCCTTCAACATCCTTTGAATTTCCTTTTCAATGAATTTACGATCATCGGGAGAGTACCGGCGTGATCGAGCAGCAACAGGATAACAATCAGCTGTCAAGTTGGCAAACAGTTCTGGAGGGTCAACACACAGTGTACTGAGTCCACAGATAACAAGAGGAGGCAAACTACCTCCATATGTCAGTGTAACACTATCATGCAGTCCCTGAAAATCCTGGCCCAAAACTATATCTGAACACAGCTGAGGGAGTATGGACAGACGCACATCTTGGAAGCACCGACCGTTTACTTTGATATTGACTTGACAGAACCCTGATGTATGAGCGGTGAAGGAAGTGGATGCCATGGAAACATTGCCTTGGGTGTGATGTACACTTAAGGAATGGCACTTAACGAGGTCGGGATGGATAAAACTTTCTGAACTACCACTATCCATAAGGCCATCCAATTCCACTCCATTGAGCGTGACCCTCACAACCGCCTTTGATAACACCCCTGGGGCAGCGGCAGAAGACACAGCCGCTAGCGTTGCCTGATCAGAAGAAGTTGCACAAGCACCAGTAGCTACTGATGAAGTACTACGGCACACCTTAGCAAAATGACCCTTTTTCTGGCACTTATGACACACAGCCTCTTGTGCCGGACATTTTACACGTGGGTGTTTTAAAAAACCACAAAAAAAACATTTAACACCCGTCGCAGCCATTACAGTTGTGGGTTCCACTTCACCGGTATTCTGATTGGATGAGGCAGCACCCAATGAACGGGAGGGCTGAATAACACAATAAGATTCTGAATTTCTTTGGGCTGAATCTAGAGATCTCGCCTGATCAAACATGGTAGCTAAATCTAAAGTCTTATTCTCTAATAAACGTTGTCTGATCAGTGGTGACTGCAGGCCGCTAATGAAGGCATCCCTGATGGATTCTTCGCAATGTTGAGTTGCTGTTACAGCCCCAAAGTTACACTCTTTACTTAACGTTTTCAGAGTCAGAAGGTATTCATCTAAGGACTCTCCGACCTGCTGGCGGCGAGTTGCAAGACTATGGCGTGCAAACACTTCATTAGTGGGCTTTACGTACTGTGACTGTAAAGTACGGATAGCCTCATCATAAATGGTACACTCTGATATAGTTTCGTATAGTCTTGGTGAGACAAAATTTGAAAGCAGACTCATCTTATCCAGATTATCCTGTGGTAGAGCTCCCAGGAAGTTTTCGAACGTCTTCAACCAGTGTTTCCATTTTTGTGCCGCCATGGGTGAACTGGGATCCGAATCCAGCCTCTCTGGTCTCAGCAAACGCTCCATTCCAGTGTAGGCCTCGGCGCTCTTCTGGTCCAATCCAACCGGGTAAGTTTTGTGAGAATAAATTATTGTTGTAGTAATCAACAATAGACCTTTTCGATCGGCTTTATTCTCACAAAACCCATACGCATATCTACAACAACATAAATATACATAGGGTAAGAATAACAAAATACAATAACTTGTACACATAATACTGAAGGCAAATATCACATACGCATCACATAATAACGAAGTTAAACTCCATACTCTAATCCCAATTACATTCCTCAGAGTACATTATTCCTAATATAGTATATAACATACCATTACTGTTCCAGCATGACTTTCCACGGAGTACGTGGTATACGTGTCAACACCAGCCATTGACCTTCATATACAGTGCTGCCACATCCGCCCAATTACCGTTGCCGCCAATTACAGTATGGCACTTTATTATCACACACATCTTCTGGTAGGCCCTCGATAATCTTAACCAGCAACGTGAAAATTTTAATGTTTTAATGTTAATCAGTTGATGTGATGTGCACTTGAGTGAAGAAATCCAGAGTGCAATAAGCAGCAACGAAGAGACCAACCTAAATCTGAATCTCATCTTGTGAGATGCATTTATATAATTTTCTGAGACGTAAACCTGGAGCTGAACTATTTCCTTCACATGGGACTCAGAAGTGGCTTCCTGATGACATGCTGTACATCATGGTCTGCTCACGGTTTATGAAGCAATCCTCAAATTCTCAGGCAGCATCTCTCATATATTCCACCATGTCATATGTAGTGCCCTCTTCAACTGTTGTGAGCATTCTGTCATCTTGATCAGCTTTCCAGATGAACGAGGAAGCATCAGCTAATTCATCAAAGCTTTCGCTCTTGAAACCTGCAGCATTTTGGCACGATGGGCAGTCATTCATCCAGCACTCCCTTGTTGGTTGTTTGCAAAAAAAAAAATGTTTCTGGGACGTTGTGAGAATTAACAGGGAAGTCTGGACATGCTTTGTGTAGTATGCTAATTGTGTGAATTATGTTTTCATGGGATTTACAACGACGCACAGGCTTGCTCCTCGGCACGACATGTTTCAGCGCAGCAGCTCAGCATATTTGGTGTTCCTAATTTTGATGTCAGGACACACCTCATGGAAAAAAATGCAAATGTTTCCGTAAAGGATGTCAGGTGTGGCGTTTGAACTTTCCGTTTACCTTTCTCTTTCCTTGGATCGGCATGACATCCTTCGGGCGAGGAGCTTGCCGACTAATGTCCCACTCGGAGAAGTCTTGGACCACCTTCACCCTATCTTTACTGATTCTGAGGTTACGTTTCTGGGCTGAGTGGAAGTTGATTTGATCTTGCTCCAAATAGTTCTTACAAAAACCTTTTTCTCAACGAGGGGTTTGAGGAAGCGCAACGTTCATCATTCGACGGGCTCATGCTATGTAGCTTTGGCATGGGCATGGGCACTGTTGAAAAAGGTAGCTTTCTCCTTCAAAGCATCTTCTCTTTCTTTCTACAGTTGTTGCCATTTTGCCACATGCTGCATGGTAGGTCATTGCCTTTCTTTCTCTCATTGTTACCTCCGCCACCAAAGGTGAAAGAGGTTATGTTTTCACCCCCTTTCTGTCTGTTTGTTTGTGTACAGGATATCTCAAAAAGTTACAGCCGGATCCGGATGAAATTTTGTGGACAGTTTGGGTGTGCGACAAGGACGAACTGATTAGATTTTGGTGATGATCCGGATCCGGATCCGACTACTAGAATTTTTAAAGTGATTCTTCACCATTGAGAGATTGGGCTCAACAACGATATCCATCCATCCATGCATCCATCCATCCATGGGACCATACTCTGTGCAGAGCGTTGGTGCGGCTTAAGCAGGCTCCTTGGCTATTGGGTACAATCCTGGATGGGTCGTCACTCCGACACAGGATACCACCAAGCTGGCACTCGTTTTTGTCGACCTCGGAAGGATGACAGACAGAGTCAACACCACCTGGTATTAATTCAACAGCCAAGGGGGATTTGAACTCAGGATCTTCGGATCCCAAGTCCACCACCCTAACCATTAAGCCAACGCCAGGCATAAAAACGATATATATAGCACAATATTTCAAAAATTTATTGGGCCCGATGTGTTCTCGTGGATCAGGCATTACGGGGCGGAGGTAGAGTGCCCTTCTCGTTTTCTCATCGAATTTGGCAATTCACATTGATGTTCCTTTTGCTTGGTATGGTATTTTCTGGCACCAACATTTTGCTGCTTGTATTCTTCCTACTAACCAGCATCTGCCAGCATCAGTTGGTGCTCGTGTCTGACAGGATGGCCGCCTAGAGGTATGTATGCTTGCCTCTAAGCTGTCGAGCTTGGACTTGAATCCCGACCCAGGTATAGATCATTTATTTGGCGTCTACCTCTCCAGGTGAAGTTCTAATCACTTAAAAAAAAAATGAGTATCCGGATCCAGATCTTCACCAAAATCTAAGCAAGTCGTCCTTGTCACACACCCAACCTGTTCACCAAATTTTGTCACAACCTTTTGATATAAATTATCGTGCTCACACACCAACAGACAGGGTTAAAAATATAACCTCCGTCCACCTTCATTCATGGAACGCACAGTCTCGCCTCGCATGCTCAGTCTGCACAACAATACCATCGTTAACTGAACATCCCACGATTCTGGCCACTGTTATTATCGTCCATATACCCGTATCATCCGTGCACTCTTATTCTGTCACATATATTCGCCATTGTCCTAGTTTTATTGATTGATTGATTATTAGGATATTTGAAGACAACTTGTTGTGCATATTAAGGCAAAATTGCATCAATGACTATGAAACTGGAGGTCACACGTCAAGTCTGAGAACACAGTTTTGAAAGATAATAAGATGAGGACCATTTTGGCCCCTGTTTCAAGTCTCTACGATTGTCCGTTCAAAAGTAATGGCTACAAATGTTTTTATCCCCCGCCGCGTGGCGGAAGGGGGGTATTGTTATCACCCGGGTCGTCCGTCCGGCTGGCTGGGCGTCAACATTTATAGCTATGAGTGCGATAACTCATAAACTGTTCGCCATATCGATTTGAAATTTGGGTCACGCATGTACCACCTGAAAAGGAAGAACCCTATTGATTTTGGGCGTGGCCGGATCCAAGATGGCCGACTGGGGCGGCCATCTTGAAAAAATGTTTTTTGTAATAAATGGGAAAACTGCTTATCTGATTTCAATTATTTTTGGTTACTACGTTCCTCACCCCTGGGGAACTTTTTCGAGATGATGACCAAATGGTGTCTTGTTTCCAATTCACCTCCCTCATTATCTGGAATATGTATGACCTTTTTCAATGGTGGGGGATTCCCCATCTCTGATGGTATATTTCACATTTGCGATGTCAGTGACCTTGACCTTTGACCTATTGATCCCAAAACAACTGGAAGCGTGCTTTATAATTGCAAGCAGTTATGTCCGAGGCCAAAGCTGTCCAACTTTGATGCAATCCTGCTTTTATCGGAGGCATAACGATTTAAAGTTTCACATCGACTCGTTCAGTGGTTTGAGAGAATAAGATTTTAATTTTTTTTCAAGGTTTTCGTTTAATCCATGAAGGCTGCCAAACCATTTGACCAATGACGTTTTTGTTATCATTTTGTATCCCCATGGTTAGTTCATGATATACTTAAAGTTTCAGATCCATTAGTTCAGCGGTTTGAGTTTTTTTTTAAAGGTTTTAGCTTAAATCCAAAGTCTGCCAGACCATGTGTCCTGCGACATTTAAATTTTAATTTTCAAACTATTTTCCCCATGTCGAGTCGATCATATGTGTGAAGTTTCGCATCGATCTGCTAAGCAGTTCTGGGGATGAAGGTTTTTTTTTTTTTTTTGTTGCTTTTTTATTTTCAATCCAATATGGCCACCAGACCACGTGATCAAAAATGCCATCAATTTAATTCTTCACTCGCATCAGGTTGTAGATCAGATTATATGAAGTTTCAGATTTTTTTTGAATAAGGATTTTGATTCGACCAATTATGGCTGGAATACTACTTCACCGATGATGTCATTAATATTGCCCTATATACCCAAATGGGGAGTTTATGACCTATTCTAAGTTGCAATTTTTTTGTGTTGAGCTGTTTTGGAGAAGGTGTCCATTTTAATAACATTAAATCTCATATGGCTGCCAATACCATGTGACCTATCATGAAAATATTCTCCATGGGGAGTCCCTCCTTCATTTAAAGTTTCGCATCGATCGGACGAGCGGTTGCACAGAAAATAATAAATAACGGAAATATAGACACACACACACACACACACACACACACGGTGCCAGATTCCATCCCTTTTGGGGTGGTACAAAAAGTCATTTTTGGCAACTTGAGTTGAACAGTCTCGAGCACCAACTTTCAGATCTGTTTGTGTACTTTATTGAGCCGGGGTTATGAATGAAATTAGTTTTGTGTGAAAGCATATGTAACATACAATGCTTTTCCATCTATGTTACTGATTTGAAAATTGAGTGGGGAAAAAACGGTTCCAAATTAGCACTCAAGGAACACAATATTTGTTTATTTTTTTTGGTGCCAGAAGTTTTGTAAATGAATGTGTCCAAACAATACTGAGCTTCATCCTGGTGGAGGAGTTGCTCTCTTCATCAAAGACTCTATTCTTCACTCTCCGTGCACTGCCCTCACTCCGCCATATCCCCAGGAATACCTCTGGCTACGGCTTTTCCTCCACTCCCACCTCATGTTTATATGTGTACTGTACCGTCCACCTAACGGTGATGACTCCATCTACACCTCACTATCCGAAAACATGGACCAATTTCTATCTTCTCATCCAAACTCTCTCTTCCTCACAGGTGGTGACTTAAATTGTCATCATGCCATTTGGCCAGGTGTAGGTGCTTCTCTCACCTGTCATGGCACCTCAGCAAAAGCTTTCTGCGACTCATTGGGAGTGACTCAATCGGTCAATTTCCCAACCCGGATCTCAACCAATGGTACTCCATCTCTTCTGGATCTAATTTTGACAAATTTCCCTGAAAATATCTGCTGTTCTTCCTCCTCTCCAATCGGTTCTTCTGATCATGTGCTTGTCAAAGTGGACATCTCTGGCTATTATCAGAGAACCACCTCAGCACCGTCGAGTCTGGCATTTCACTCAAGCCGACTGGCAGGATCTCCAAGCAGCCCGCAAACTTATAGACTGGTCTCCTTTTGCTACTTTCTCCAACATCAACTCATCCTGGGAATTCTTTCAAAGAAACTTGCTCTCACTCGTGCACAGATTTATCCCCTCTCATCTTCAGGTGTCCTACCCTTCCTCCCGCCCTTGGTTTACTGACGGTTGTGGTGAGGCAGTTGTCCTGAAACAACTTGCCTTTGCCTCATGGAAAGCAAACCCAACCGAGGGCAATCTCAGTTCCTTCCATAAAGCTCGGAGCAAGTGTGTATCTACCCTCAGGAGAGCCAGAAAACAACATCTTTCTCATTTCAAGTCTGAACTCTCAAACCTCTCTTCCTCCTCCAAATCCTGGTGGCGTCTAATCAAATCTGTTTCTGGTGTATGTTCCCCCTCCATCCCCTCACTTACCTCAAATGGCCGCACTGCTGACACCACACGTGAAAAGGCTGAATGCCTAAACTCGGTGTTTGCATCGAAATCTTGTGTCCGAAACCCATCACTTTCTCTACCCACCTTCCCCAGTCGCACCCAACTGTCCCTGGACTCTGTGTCCTTTTCTTCTGACAAAGTGGAGAGTTTCCTGTCAAACCTCGACTCAGATTCTGCAACCGGTCCAGACGGCATCAGCCCACCTGTCCTAAAAACCTGCTCCTCTGCTGATTTCCAAGTAGATGGTAGCCGACCTTGAGCAAATGTGAGGGTGAGCAAGAGCAAACATTACCACCCTGCATAAAAAAGGTGCTAAAACAGATCCCTGCAACAACAGACCAATCGGCCTTCTCCCAATCATCAGCAAGGTTATGGCATCCATCATCGCTTCAGACATTAAATCCTTCCTCTTCTCAAATGGCTTGATTTCCGATCATCAATTTGGTTTCAGACCAGGTCACTCTATCCTGGATATGCTGCTTCTGCTCTCCCAACAATGGATGGAGAGACTCAATGCCGGACATGAAATCAGAGCCATATCCCCCGACATATCACGTGCTTTTGACACGGTCTGGCACCCTGCCCTGCTCACCAAACTCTCTTCCATCTCCATCTGGTATGCAAGGCCATCTCCACTCATGGCTCACACACTTCCTCTCCTGTCGCAGTCAACGTGTGGCCCTAAATGGAGTTCTTTCATCCCCCCTTCCTGTCCAGGCTGGAGTTCCTCAAGGTAGCGTTCTGGGCCCTGTTCTTTTTCTGGTTTTCATCAATGATCTCTCCGGCTCTCTGGAAAATCCTCTTTATCTCTTTGCTGATGACTCCCCCTCCTCTGCTGTACCATCAGTCATCCCTCAGACCGGCAAGCAGCAGCTTCTTCACTCACTGCTGATCTGGATAAAATCACAAACTGGTCCAACACGTCGAACATGTCTTTCAATGCTGACAAATCTCACACTCTCACGATGTCTCTCCGAAAGGACCGTTTGGAACCCCCCCCCCCCTCCATCCACTTTCTCAACAATCCTCTGGAAGGAGTCCTTTCTTTCAAGCTTCTGGGTCTCACTATCTGCCATGACCTTTCATGGGAAAACCACATTTCCAACCTGCTCTCCAAAGCCAGTCGCCGACTGGGAATCCTCCGTCATGCAAAGTCTTTCCTCAGCCCACCTGAGCTCCTGACCACATACAAAGCCTTTGTCCGCAGCCTGATGGAGAACTGCTCTCCCCTCTGGGCTGGTGCTCTTGCCTCCCACCTTTCTCGACTTCACGCTGTGGAAACCAAGGCATTTCGGATCATTGGCATCTCCCGCAGTGAGGCTGAGTCTTTGGGCCTCTCTCTGACAAAATCACGAATCACTGCTCACCTTCACTCTTTCATTCCTCTTTTTTCCCGCCTTCGGAATATACTCTCTCACTCTGTTCAATCCCATTTTTCCCTCCAGGTCTTCAAAACAGTTGTTCACCACCACCTCTTATCGTCCCCCATCCAAATCCTCGATCTTTTCTGCCCCCACTCATCCACCGCAAACCCACCTCCTTCAAACTGCCTGCTTTCCTTCCTGAAAGTCCCTGTCATGTCCATCTTGTATTCCCCATGTTCCCCACCCCAACCCTCTCCCTTCCATTGATCTCCTAATGTCTCTGTTCCCCACTGTTTTGTCCTTCCCTCCCCTCTTGTCTCATGCCCTCCTTGATGTGCGTTGTATGTTAGCTCTCATACGAGCCTCGACAAGGTATACTAAAAAAAAAAAAAAAATACAAGCACTTGGACTTTGCTTCGGTCAGTTTCCTGATTATTTCACGTGAATTTTCATCCCAAGATAATATTTGATGTTTGATCAGGTTTACCTTGTGGTGTGTGTCCCTCTGGAGCTGAACCTTCTACGTACCAAAAGTTCACAGTGTAAATCGGCTGGCAGAATAATTTGGAGCTGGCTCACTCTTATTTGGGCTTCATGGTCTGGGTTTGATTCCTGGCTCGACTATAAAAATCTTATGTTGGTGCTTTGCGTGCAGGGCGTTTCATCAATGAGTGTACCCCATGTTGGTTGGTGAGTTTAGCCAGGTGTCCCTTTTGCATAATTCGCCGGTGGATGTAAAAGATCATCGGATGATGCCTTTCAAGAAGAGTTAAGCCGAAATGTTTTCCGAATGGTCCATGTTTTCCGAAAACATGGACCATCTTCTATCTTCTCATCCAAACTCTCTCTTCCTCTTATGTGGCGACTTCAATTGTCATCACGCCAGTTGGCTAGGTGTGGGTACCTCTCTCACCTGCCATGGGACATCAGCAAAAGCTTTCTGTGACTCATTGGGACTGACTCAATCGGTCAACTTCCCGACCCGGATCTCAACCAATGGTACTCCATCTCTTCTGGATCTGATTTTGACAAATTTCCCTGACAATATCTGCTGCTCTTCCTTCGCTCCAATTGGTTCTTCTGACCACGTCCTTATTAAAGTGGACATCTCTCTGGCTGTTATCAGAGAACCACCTCACCGCCGTCGAGTCTGGCATTTCACTCAAGCCGACTGGCAGGGTCTCCGAGCAGCCATCAAACTTACAGACTGGTCTCCTATCACTACTTTCTCAAACATCAACTCATCCTGGGAATTCTTTCAAAGAAACTTGCTCTCCCTCATGCACAGATTTATCCCCTCTCGTGTTCAGTTGTCTTACCCTTCCTCCCGCCCTTGGTTTACTGAAGCTTGTGGCGAGGCAGTTGTCCTGAAACAACTTGCCTTTGCCTCATGGAAAGCAAACCCAACTGAGGAGCAATCTCAGTTCTTTCCACAAAGCTCGGAACAAGTGTGTATCTACCCTCAGGAGAGCCAGAAAACAACATCTTTCTCATCTCAAGTCTGAACTCTCAAACCTCTCTCCCTCCTCAAAATCCTGGTGGCGTTTAATCAAATCTGTTTCTGGTGTATGTTCCCCCTCCATCCCCTCCCTTACCTCAAATGGCCGCACTGCTGATTCCACACGTGATAAAGCTGAATGTCTAAACTCGGTGTTTGCAGCTAAATCTTGTGTCCCAAACCCATCACTATCTCTACCCACTTTACCCAGTCGCACCCAACTGTCCCTGGACTCTGTATCCTTTTCTCCTGACAAGGTGGAGAGCTTGCTTTCAAACCTCGAGTCAGATTCTGCAACCGGTCCAGGACGGCATCAGCCTACACGTGTCCTCAAAGCCTGCTCTTCTGCTCTTGCTCACCCTCTCTCTGTTCTATTCACCCTCTCATTTTCCCAAGGTCATCTGCCATCTGCTTGGAAATCTGCTAACATCACTGCCCTGCATAAAAAAGGTGCAAAAACAGATCCCTGTAACTATAGACCAATCAGCCTTCTCCCAATCATCAGCAAGGTTATGGAATCCATCATCGCTTCAGACATGAAATCCTTCCTCTTCTCCAATGGCTTGATTTCCAATCATCAATTTGGTTTTAGACCAGGTCACTCTACCCTAGATATGCTGCTACTGCTCTCCCATCAATGGATGGAGGTCCTCCAATGCCAGACAGGAAATCCGAGCCGTATCCCTGGACATATCACGTGCTTTTGACACAGTCTGGCACCCTGCCCTACTCACCAAACTCTCTGCCCATGGTATTCAAGGCCATCTCCACTCATGGCTCGCAGACTTCCTCTCCTGTCGCAGTCAACGTGTGGCCCTAAATGGAGTTCTTTCATCCCCTCTTCCTGTGCAGGCTGGAGTTCCTCAAGGTAGCGTTCTGGGCCCTGTTCTTTTTCTGGTTTTCATCAATGATCTCTCGGACTCTCTGGAAAATCCTCTATTTCTCTTTGCCGATGACTCAACCCTCTGCCGTACCATCTGTCATCCCTCAGACCGGCAAGCAGCAGCTTCTTCGCTCACTGCAGATCTGGATAAAATCACAAACTGGTCCAACACGTGGAACATGTCTTTCAATCCAGACAAATCTCACACTCTCACTATGTCTCTTCGAAAGGACCGTTTACAAAAACCCCCCATCCACTTTCTCAACAATCCTCTGGAAGAAGTCTTTTCTTTCAAGCTTCTGGGTCTCACTATCTGCCATGACCTTTCCTGGGAAAGTCACATTTCCAACCTTGCCTCAAAAGCCAGTCGCCGAATGGGAATCCTCCGTCGTGCAAAGTCCTTCCTCGGCCCTCTTGAGCTCCTGACCACTTACAAAGCTTTTGTCCGTAGCCTGATGGAGTACTGCTCTCCCCTCTGGGCTGGTGCTCCTGCCTCCCACCTTTCTCGACTTCACGCTGTCGAAACCAGGGCCTTTAAGATCATTGGCATCTCCCGCAATGAAGCTGAGTCTTTGGGCCTCTCACTCAATCACCGCAGGTTGGTCGGTGGTCTTTCTGTCTTCTACCGACTCCTCTCCAGCCTTGCCCCCCCTGCTCTCTCTGCGATTTGTCCCAACCACATTTCCACAGGGCGCTCAAGGTCCACCAACAACCCCCTTCTGGTAAAACTACCAAAATCACGAATCACTGCTCATCTTCACTCTTTCATTCCTCTTTTTTCCCGCCTTTGGAATAAACTTCCTCACTCTATTCTTTCCCATTCTTCCCTTCAGGCTTTCAAAACAGCTGTTCACCACCACCTCTTATCTTCCCCCATCCAAATCCTCGATCTTTTCTACCCGCGATAATCCACCCAAGCCCACTTCCTTCAATTCTCCTGCTTTCCTTCCTGAAAGTCCCTTTAATGTCCATCTTCCCCTCGCCATGTTCCCCGTCCCATCCCCATCCCTCTCCCTTCCACAGTTCACCTGTGTCTGTTCCCCAATGTTTTGTCCCTTCCACTCCCGCCCCTCTTGTCTCATGCCTCCTTGCTGTGAGTTGTGTGTTAGCTCTCATACGAGCCTCGACCAAGGTATACAAAAAAAAAAAAAAAAAAAAAAAAAAAAAAGCGATTGTGCCGACACATTCCCGGTGGAAAAACACTTAATTTTTTTTTTTTTTTTTTTTTAAAGATCTCTGCCTTGCCTGCCAGGCAGCTGTACTTATTAGTTGGTGGTGCCTATGTTTTTGAATATCTGCTTTCCTTGTGTGTACACAACAGTGGGACACTGCATCAGTTGTTTGACTGCCACAAATTTTATGACGCTACCAGCAACCCCAACGTCACAGTCAGATTTGACTCGATACCTGTTGTAGATAAACAATAAACCACAGAGGTAGTCATGTGGAGCATCTTTCTTGCTTGCACATCTCATTGATGTGCAGAAACTTGGCAACATTTCAGAGCAACAACTCTGTCTCTGTCTCTGTCTCTGTCTCTGTCTCTGTCTCTCTCTCTGTGTCTCTGTCCTTTTTTTTTTTGTCCACATGAAGGATACGAGAGAGGGATTCCATTAAAAGAAATCTCATTTGGCTCTGTTAATTGGGAACTAAACCATAACTGTTTCAATAACTTCACATTCTGTGCACACTTGATGCAAACCTTTAATATTCGGTTTGTATATTGTTGATGTTGGTTGGTTGTGTTTTGTACAGGCGAGACAAGGCAGCCAACCATACTCTGATTGTAAATATTTCTGTTGACTTTTGGTTTTGTTGAGTTCATGTTGAGTACAGTCCATTAAATTTGCTGTTGTACCAAGTTAAGGTGGTGCTTCGAGAAATTTTCAATTAATATTGTTATTGAATGTAGTAAATGGGTATCACTGTCACAATACATAATGTTCTTTGTTTTTTTTTCTAAATTTGCAACTCCATAAATGGCAAGATGTGATGTCATCGTGACTCTATTGTTTTCTGGAGAAAACCCAACATGTATTTTTAGCCTGATAGCATTGGGATTCTCAAGCATTTAGCTACTTGTGAATGTCTGTCTGCAGCTGAAGAGTAACCAAATTTAATTTAAAATTTTGACTCGTCAAAGTAGCCACCTTTTGCAGATATAACAGCCGAACATACTCGTGGGATTCTTTCCATAATGGAAATCAAATGTTGCTCGGAAAGTTCTTCCCAACACTGTTGCAGAAGTTCCCACAAATGTGCTGCACTTGTAGGTTGCTTTGCTTTTACCCTTCTATTCAGTTCATCCCAAACCAGCTCGATCGGGTTCAAGTCTGGAGACCGTGCTGGCCATTCCATGATTTGAAGCCTACCGTCTTGTTCTTTTCTTCCAAGGTAGTTCTGGCATAGCCTGATGGTATGTCTTGTGTCGTTATCTTGCTGTTGGATGAACCCCTGACCAACTCGGCGTAGACCAGAGGGTATTGCATTATGCTGTAAAATGCTGTGGTAGCCCTTTTGGTTCAGGGGGCCAGTCACTCTGTGCAAGTCGCCGACTCTGGATCCAGAAAAAGAGCCGCAGATCATCACGCTTCCTCCTCCATGTTTGACAGTTGGTGTCACACACTGAGGAACCATCCTTTCCCCTTCCCGACGGCATACAAGACCCCCGCGTGATGAACTGAAGATTTCAAATTTTGATTCATCGGTCCATAAGACCTTCTTCCAGTTTTCAGTCGTCCACTGACACTGCTTCATGGCCCAGGCAAGCCTCTTTTTCTTATTTTGCCATCTTAAGGCCCAGTCACACCTTGACGTTTTAGCCAGCTTCTGCCGATGTTTGAAAAAATTGTCTAAAACGCTAGCACACGTCGAATACGTTATGGGTAAGTTTTGGAAACATTGAGAGCACGCTGAAAAACACTGCCATACGTCGTAGTACGCTGGCTTTCATCGTTGTACTTTGCGGTTGTCCTCAAATTTTCCATGCTTGAAATTTTACGACTTATGCCAGCATATGACACACGTTCCGCATAATGTTGGCCATAAGTTGTAGGCACGTTATGCGATCGTTGACACACGTTCACACACGTTACTTGTAAGGTACTCATAAGTCGAAACACGTCAAGGTAATGGTTAGTGTCTGTTCCAGACTCCCTGGTTTTTTTTTGGTTTTTTTTTTTCTTCGGTATGACAGTGATGTTGACACTTCGATTTCTAGTGCGGTTATGATTTAAATCATTGAGCGGAAGCCTATGAATTATATTATAGTATAACCGCACTAGAAATCGAAGTCTCAACATCACCGTCATACCGAAGAAAAAAAATAATAACCAGGGAGTCTGGAACACTGACGCTAACCATTACCTCGACGTGTTTCGACTTATGTGTAACTTACAAGTAACTTTTGTCGACGTGTGTCAATGATCGCATATCGTGCGTACAACTTATTCCCATCGCATGCGGAACGTGTGAGGCATACGGCAAGTACGTCGTAAAATGTTTAACACGTTTAAAATTTAAAGACTTACTACGACGTATGATAGCGTACTTTAGCGTTCTATTCACGTATACCAAACTTACCCATACCGTATTCGACGTGCGCCAGCGTTTTAAACGCATTTTTCAGAGGTCGGCATACGCTGGCAAGATCGCCAAGGTGTGACTGTGATGTTGACACTTCCATTTCTGCGGCGGTTATGATTTGAATCATTGTGCGGCATCCTTTTAATAGGCAACGCCACGTGATCGTCGGCGATACGTGCAGCGCGCTATGCATAAGTTAGACTATCGTTGGGCATAGGTTGTGAACGCTGACAACACGCTCAGCATTCGTTGGTATAAGTTATCTATAAGACAACAAAACGTTCTGTGTCTGTTACTCATATGTTATCCATACGACCAATTCGTTATGAATATGTCCGATTCTTTAAAAAAATAACATCAAAAGTTCAGCGTAAGCCAGCGTTTTACATACATTTTGATACGTTGCCATTGCTGGCTAAAACGTCAAGGTGTGACTGGGCCTTTAGCCATGGCTTTCTTACTGCCACTCGACCTGTCAAACCTGCAGCTTGAAGTCTTCTCTTCACAGTTGAAACTGAGACTTCCTTACTTCGACCAGTGTTAAACTGTGCTTGAAGCTGCTGTCCTGTGAGCCGCCTATCACACAAGCTGTTGACTCTCAGAAACTTGTCTTCTGTTTGTGTTGTGGCTTTGGGTCTGCCAGAACTCTTCCTGTCAGAGTTTTCTCCAGTTTCCAAGTGCCTTTTGATGGTGTAGGAAACTGTATTTACTGACACCTTGGCTTGTTTTGCAATTTCTCTAAAGGAAAGACCTACAATTTTAAGGGTTATAATGGTATGTCTGTCTTCATTTGTTAATTGTTTTTTTTCTTGCCATTATGATAGTAATATACTACTTCCTGCAGTGCAATATTGTCCAAATAATGCTTCAGAGGGTGTAGCAACTGTCTGTTCCAACACTGCTTTTAAACAGACAGAGGGTTTGTAACTAATTATCAACAAAAGTTGGGACATCTGTAGGAATTGTTTGCATCAACTTTCAAGGCTTAATTTACTTCCATTGCTGCAGAACAGCTGCAGTTGCTAACTCATTACTTGTTCCCTGAAAAGGGCCTTTTTAACAACTCTGAAATTGACATTTTTCAATTTTTGGTAAACTAAACTTTTCTTTTTTTTTTTTTAACCTCTGGCAGTTTACTGCTTTTGGCTTTGTACTATTTCAGGTTATTCACTGGACTTGAACTGCTTAAATTTCAGTACAAACTGAAAAATGGGAGTGTTCTAAAACTTTTCACCGATGGCGTATATTGTGCATAACATGAGAAGTACTTTGACAGTGCAGGCTCAAACATTACAGAGACATGACGGAAGTAATAGACACCTTAAATTTCGATCTGGGCCCTCAGAAAGGTGTCTTCGAGCTGCCAAGCGGTCCATTAAGAAAACCCCCTATTGCAAGGCAGCAGATGTTTCAGAGGTCCAAGTTATCTCAAGAACTGTACCTTAATTAACTGGGCTATTATGAGAGAGCAGTGAGTACAAAACCTCTTCTTCAACCAGCCGGCATTCAAAGGAGAAAGAAGTGGGCTGATGAGATGGCCAGCAGACCCTTGGAATTTTGGCAAACTGTAATTTTTTTCAGATGAGTGCGAATTTGCTCAATTTTCTAACAGTGGACGCGTATGTGTCTGGAGACTTCGCAGTCAAGAGTTTTCTTTGAACTGATTGCACCCAACTGTCAAACACGGTGGTTTTTCAGTGATGGTGTGGGGAGCAATCTGGAGCACTGGTCGGTCAGAGCTTGTGGAGTGTGTTGGCAACATCAACACTACGGCACACATTTATATCCTTGAGGATGGACGTCTCTCCGTCTTCTCCACTCGTCAGAGGGTCAAAAACAACACTCTGTTCATGAAAGATGGAGCTCCATGCCACACTGCAAAAAGACCAAAGAATGGCAGGACAGAAATGGGATCAAGCGACTTCCATGGCCAAGTCAGTCTCCTGACATGAATCCCATTGAACACCTCTGGGCCATATTGGATCGAGCTGTGCGGAAAAAGTCCAGGAAACCAACATCATGGGCAGAATTGCTAAACCTTTTGCGAGAAGCCTGGGCAGAAATCCCACATGAGAAAATTTCAGAACTCGATAGTTCTTTCCCTGAAAGAGTAAAAGCATTGAAATCTGAAAATGACATGTCTACAAAATACGAGTTGGTGTATGTATTAAAATGGATCAAATATCCTTCAAATGTTAAACACATAAATTATATTTAAAAACCACGGTGTCTATTTACTTCTGTCATGTCTCGGTACATTGAATCAGAAATATAGATCGATTAATTGTGAATAGAGAGCCTTAAACAACATTTTGGTGTGGAAAGGTTTTAAATATCCGCAACCTCACAAAACATTAGACACAAATTCATTGAGGATGCGGATTGCAGTTGGGTAAACGCGGTTGTGAAAGCGATATACAGTTGGTCTTGATGGAACGATAACTTTTACCTGAACGGATAACTTCAACCAGAGAGTTGTTGTCAAAGCCACCCAATGCTCACCTGTTTATACATTTATCGTTTTTAAAAGACTAGTCTAATAATATTTTTTATAAAGCATTGCAGTGAAGTCTGATCCAAATAATTTTGAAGCAATATATTATGTATTTGCATATTGTAATCAGTAAAAAATAGTGTGGCAGATAAAAACATGAGAAAAGAAAAAACTTTAACGTTAATGTGCACCAAAAAAGTTAAGTTCAAAACAGGTCAAAATTTTTTTAAATTTGAAATTATTTTTTAATTTCAACTTCACTTCATCAATAGTATACCCCACAGGAACCTCCATGCCAAATATCAGCATCCTTGTACACATATTAAATGAATGGCAAGCTTCTACATAACTTGCACCAAAAACTTTAACATTTTCACGCTGACGCTCACGCTGGGGGTATCGCTATAGCTCTCTGTTCTTCGAACAGGCGAGCTGAAAACGCTGTGTGCAGGGTGGAACTCATCTCGGATGATAGCTTTCGCCCTTTTTGACGCTCGACTGGAGTACAGGCTCTTGGTGGAAGGCAGATCACACCCAATAATTTTACAAGCAGCTTTTCACTATCCTGTTGAGTTGGGAAGGGTCGTTCCGCATGGAGCTGCCATTACCAAACAGCAAAAGACAATGTCAGAGATCTCTCTATCACTGCCCGATAGAACTTCAGCAACACAGAATGGCCAACACTGAAACTTTTCAACCTTCTAAGAAAGAACAACAGTTGCTGAGCCTTTTTCACACAGCGATTGGTGTTTATCTCCCACTTCGGTTCATTGGTCATTATCTCTATCTTTATGTCTTTCTATCCCCAACGTCTTCTTTTGCTGAAATTGTTTTATTTTTGAGTTATTTTCTTTCCTCAGTCACTTTCTGTAACTCCTCGGAGATCCGTTCTTCTTTTTTCCTTTTTTTGCTCATCTGAAGAATCCTTTGCTTACTTCCACTACCGCATTTTTCAATCCTTCCCATTGCTCTTCGATCTCCATTACTTCTTTGTCCATCAGTACTTTAAATCTATTATTATAATGCAGCATCTGCCTATGATAAGAAAAGTTCTAAAGGCCATCTTCAAAAACCATTATTTTTTGAAGGCATTTTTCACAAAATTATGTACTTTTACGAGGTTTACTTCCACAAAGGCAATTTTTTTTGTCATTTTACAATGCACTGATTGAATTCTTACATTTAGTTCGCATATATTTTTAATGAATGTGATTTTTTAAATTTTTTTAGAAATTTTATTGACAAT
Source organism: Eptatretus burgeri (assembly GCF_056783735.1). Taxonomy (NCBI): domain Eukaryota; kingdom Metazoa; phylum Chordata; class Myxini; order Myxiniformes; family Myxinidae; genus Eptatretus; species Eptatretus burgeri. Next base: position 8,257,745 of record NC_140965.1, on the reverse strand, counting down.
TGCTGTTTTATCAAATTTTTCAAATCTTCCTCAAACAAAAACGTCAGCCAAAATTTTTCGCAAGAGCTTATGAATTGCCAACATTGGTTTTCATGAACTGCAAACATATATATGTAAACATCCTGGGGGTGTAAAATTTTAAAGCAGAGACTAAGGTCCAACCCTAAAACAGCCTCGTACACAGCTTGGCTCCCGGACTATATAGACTTCAACATTATACTTTTATACATTGTACTTCAGTTTCTCTATGTCTATCCTCCTCCTCCTCCTCCTCCTCCTCCTCCTCCTCCTCTTCATATCTGCTCTTGTCTGCTTTTTAAGCTTTATTTTATTTTTTTACCTTGGCAACAACTAGTTGGTGATCGCTGCCTGTCGGCTCCTCTCCTCGTTGTTACATCAATCAATGACGTTTTCCATTTCCTATTTACAGCCACGAGGTCTATGTGATTTTTATTTATTTATTTATTTATTTATTTATTTATTTATTGTTTTGCACTACCATCTGGAGACGTCCAGGTGAACTTGTGAATTTCTTTACGTCGGAAATCTGTTCTGCCAATCACTGTAAAGCATTTTCACCGCAGAAATCATCACATTTCTCCCCCATTATCATTCATTTCACCAGCACCACATTTTCCCCATAACTTTTCCTCTTCCCGTGCGATCACTTCCATCTTTTGTATTCGTATCTCCCAACACCAAGAACGTATCATGTTTCTTTACTTTCCAAACAGCTACCAACGACCTGTTCATAAAATTTGTCTTTCTTTACCTCTTCTGCATCTTCAGTTGGGGCCTCGCATCAAATCTAGCCACAATCGGTCTTTCGTTCACACGTGTCCATTCCGTTAATGACGTTGCTTTGAGCACGTCTGACGTCACAGCAACACCTTTTCCATGCTCTCCATCCAAAGTACCTGAATATGTAACATGTTTGTAGTCTTATTTTTCCATTTCCTGTTCACCATGTCTCACTTGTACATAAAATGTTTCTCCTGCAGTTTTTTATTTCCTTCCAGACAGCATGCTGGGTTGAAAATCGGCGTTGCACTTTTGTTGGGTGGCAAGTACATGAATGTGTAAGCTCAGCTTCTGCGATGCAGTAATTATGTAAACGCCGATCATGTCTGTTGAAAATCATCGTGACTTGGAGGGTGTCTGCCTGTTCCCCATCCTCTCCATCATCCATTGGTCAAACTTGCAGCCACTATAGCACGCGAGCTCTTCTTTGAGTCTCTTTGTACATAGGTGGTGAATTGGACGGTGAACAAACAGACAGTTTTCTTTAGAGGACAAGTCTGTCAACACATGCATTTTGCTGCAGGATGCTGTGATTGGACCATCTGGCAAACCCTCCCCCGATCTGCCTTTTCTTTAATTCCTTTCATTTATTTTATTTTATTTTATAGTTTTAGAACACCCGTGATGTGATCACCCACCGTAGGTTGGATTATCTTGAATCGCTTGCAATTATTTTGACCTTTTAATTTTTAAAAAGTTCCCAATTTCCCTTTTATTTGTCACTTTTTTTCATATTTTAAGTTGAATGTGTTCTCTCTTTTTTTTCTTTTTTTTTTAATTAATTTATTTTTTGATGTTGCTTGCATGTCAGACGTGCTTGCTGTGTTTGTTGTGTTACATTTCGATGCACCGCAGATGCCAGTTAGTGACATCGAGGCAAGCTCGGGCAAAGTTTAAACACAGAATTTCTTTTGCTCTCGTATTTCCCCATGCAGTAAGTATAAGCAGTATGGTATGGTTTGTGACCCACGAGAAGAACTTTTAAGATTGGAGAGAAAGTGTGGCCTCGTCATTTTTGTGCAAGGGTACTTTTGTGATTCACTGAAATCTATTTTATGCCTGGTGTTTGCTCAATGGTTAGGGTGGTTGGCTTGGAATCCGAGGATCCTGAGTTCGAATCCTGTTCGGCTGTTGAATTAATACCAGGTGGGGTTGACTCTGCCTGTCATCCTTCCGAGGTCGGCACAATGAGTGCCAGCATGCTTGGTATACTGTGTCGGAGTGGCGACCCGTCCAGGATTGTGTCCGATAGCCAAGGAAACTGCTTGGGCAGCGCCAACGCTCTGCACAGAGTATGGTCTGGATGGATGGATGGATGGATGGAAATCTATATTGTGTTTGAGTCCCTGTGCACACAGCATGTATTTTTGCGAATATCACAGTGTGGTGGGGCTTTTTGTTATTTATTACTTCCCGCAAAGAATACTAATACGAAGTTGGTGGACACGATGACCAATTGAGAGTGCTTCATTGCTGTACTCCAGTTTCACACCTGACCCCCTTCCCCCCTCCACAAACCCTCCTTCAGCAAAACTATTTGAGAAATCCTGTGGCCAGACACAGCCGTGTTTTCTTGAAAGAGCTGCAGTTCTGGTCACGCGTTCTCGACAGCGTTTGGGTTGGGGGGGGGGGGGTTGGACAAATGTGCAGTGTGCTGGTGATTTGTTCCGGCGGAGAGTTAAAGGGCTGGTGGAAAGCTTTCCTGACTTTCTGACTGTGGCTTTGACGGTGACCATATGACTGCTGGAACTAGCTCACCACAGCAGAGCTTTAAGGGCTCCGACTCTTATCTTGTCGACCTCCGCCCGAGCATTTTTGGGGAACATGTCATATTGAGTCGATCGTCGCCTTGCTGAAGTGTTCAAGTTTTTCTGTTTTGCTGTATCAGTCATAGGTAGTGGTTTTTTTTTTTCTCGTTCGGAAAAGGCAGGCGTTTACGTGCTCTCCGATAATCTCAGCTTGAATCCTATTAAACAGCCGTAAACGGCATTTCGGTTGAAATGTATTCCATTTTTTTTTGATTTGTTTGCCGTTTCCTTGTGACTCGTTCAAGACTCTGTGGAAATAACAATTCTTCCTTTTTCACGGGTATCCGCTGCTTCAGCATGCTTGTCGATCCAGTGTTACAAAACAAACTTGTAAAAAAAAAAAAAAAAAAAATCAGATTTTTGAGTTCAGACGTTTTGCAGATGGCGATGGTGACTTTGAGGGCATCGCGTGTTTTCAACTGAAGAAGTCGACTGCTCGGAAGACGCTCTTGCTTCACGGTATGTTCCTTCTTGTGTGCACTATGGATATCTACCGTGTGTGTGCCCGTGTCTGTGTGCACGCACGTGCTTTTTTTTTTTTTTAGTGTCGAGCTCTGGAATTAAAGGGAGAGACCGATAAGTCGAGCCTGGACAGTGGACAATACAGAAGGGACAAACCATGCACTTTGGAAAACTCAGACAGACTTGCACAGCTCCTTCAATTTAAGGAAATTGTTTAGGAATTGCCCAATCCGCCAGATAGGGAGACCAGCGTGGCTGAGTTTAAGAGAGCTCGTACACCTTCTGCTTGCCTGGCTGGTAATGTTGAACATCTGTAGTGCTTGGAATATTTGTGGCGTTTCATGCTTGTCAGGGGTTTGGTATTGTTTTGTTCAAAAATGAACTAATTTGTCTCGAGACGTAAACAGTATTGTACTACTTGGAAGTTTTTAGATATATTTTTTTTAATTTTCAACTGTATCTCGATCATCCCATTCTAATTTTTGAGCCAATCGAGTAATGTTTTAATAACTGCAGGTCCTCAATTGTCCTTGAAGTTTTAAGGTATTGTTATCTTTTTAAACCCCCCCCCCCACTTTTATACCCCCCCCAAAAAACGTATAATAACTCACAAACTCATCAAACCATTATCAGTCGCTTTCAGATCTCATCACGTGGGACTGGAGACAAGACCTGAGATCAATCCTTTGAGACTATAGAGTCCTTGTTACCGCCGCCACCAAAGGTGGATGGAGGTTATGTTTTCACCCCTGTCTCTGTCTGTCTGTCTTTGTGAGCAGGATATCTCAGAAAGGTTGTGGACGGATTCGGACAAAATTTGGTGGAAAGGAAGGGAGTGTGTGTGACAAGGAAGAATTGATTTGATTCTGGTGAAGATCTGGATCCCCGTCCAAATATGAGAATTTTATAAGTGATTCTTCACCATTGAGAGAAGGGGCCAAAAATGATATATAGCATGAGACGTCAAAAAGTTGTTGACGGTTTTGGACGAAACTTGGTAGATGAGTTGGTTAGGTGACAATATCAAGCTGGTTTGATTTTGGTTCAGGTCCGAATCTAGACCCGGCCTATCAGTGGGGGTAGAAAATGTAAACTGTTCAGCCTGGCGGAGGTACGCGCTCTACCGAGTGCCGTTCTAAGTATAACTTTTCTTTGGTGTTTGGACAAATGATTGACGTGAAAATACTCGTTTGATTCGTGCACAGCATGTTGTTTACCGGAACAGTTCGCGATGGCCATTTAGGGTGATGATTTGTCCGAGTCCTTTGACATTTTGTAATATTCTGTGTTCAACCAGACGCTCACTTTCTGCCTTGTTTTTAGGCAGTATTGTTTCCTGCTACTTTACACCAGAAACCTTTTTTTATTTTTTTATTATCTGTACTCACATTGGCTTTGGAAACTTTATTTATTTATTTATTTTAAACTGCCAGCAGCAGGTTCAACAGCAAATTGACATCTTGATTTTTTTTTTTTTTTTCCTCCTTCAAAATACCATCCATTCGTATCTTTGTCTTCCTGTTCGGTTAACCTCTGCTTTGCTGCAAGGCCCTTTCTTATTCGCTAAACTTTAACTCTATCCAAATGTAATTAACTTGCATCCAACTGTGAGACCTCTAAACATCCTCCATTTCATAGCAATTTGCCAATCATGCAATCTTCATGGAATGATACAAAGCCTTGCTTTATTTCTTTTTCTCATTCCTATTTTACAAGCTCGGATGTGTTTAACTTTATGGTCTTCCTGAAGTATTAAATATACTAGAAGCATCCGCTCCCGACAGGAGCCATCAAGGTTCAGCCATTTTTGCAGTACCTGGGAACAGACAGACAGACAGACAGACAGACATACAGACATATGGTGAATTATAGTAAAGATGTTGGCACCACAAATTTTCATTGACTATTCGGCGAAAAAACAAAAAACAAGATATATTTGCATGACCGGACATCTTTTCTGCCGGTAAATGAAATGCCTGGTTTGGTGAAGGGCAACATTCACCTGAAACTAACCAGTACAGGATGCATGTCGTGAAATAAAATTTGAAGTACTTTGGTTATCTACCGAGTACATGGCTTTTTATTATTATTATTATTATTATTATTATTATTATTATTATTATTTTTTTTTTTTTTTTTTTTTTTTTACGAGTGCAAACATTTGGGCTTCAAGTTTGAGTGGTTTTGTTTTTTTGTTCCTTTTTGTGAAATTTTTTTTATGCACAGAGGATGAATCCAAGTGCTTGATGGGCTTCAAGTTGAAATGTGGTTGAACTAGCTTTTCAGCCACTTCAGCCGTCAGGATAGCCTCGAGGTATGCTCACTCACCTTTCACCTGTCGATTTGAGTTTGAATCTCCTTCCTTCCCTTCCATTGGGACCACACTCTGTGCAGAGCGTTGGTGCTGCCTAAGCAGCTTCCTTGGCAATTTGGCACAATTCTGGACGGGTCGCCACTCCGCCACAGGATACCGGCATGCTGGCACTCATTTTGCCGACCTCAGAAGGATGACGGGCAGAGTCAACCCCACCTGGTATTAATTCAATAGCCGAGTGGGATTTGAACTCAGGATCCACGGATTCCAAGCTCACCACCCGAAACCATTAAGCCAACACCAGGCATGTTAGAATCTCCGACCGGCAATAAACTATTTCCCCGGTGTTTCACTGGCAGGACGAGGCATCGATGTGTGTGCCCTCCCTCGGATGGATTATAAACTGGGTATCCCGTCTACTGGCATTAGGTAGTGAATGCTGTTTGAAGCTCTGACTGTCTTTCATTAAGAGTAGGCGAGTTATCGCTGGCACTTTGAACAAATTCCTCCCACCTTTCATCAAACCTCTGGACTGGCCAGCCCATTCATGAAGGTTTTGCGCTAAAAACTTTCCCCGACCGAACTTACAAGAAGGGGGGAATATTTGGGGCCATGAAATAAGAAGAATCAGTGGTAGTGGCTTCACAGCTACCTGCATTCCTCGTCTTCTTTGTCTTCCTTGGCTGGTGGAATTATATTTTGCATCCTGCCCAGTGCAGCTCCCTTTTTTTTCACTCTTTTTGTTGATTTTGTTGCTGTTGCACCCCACAACCTGTGTACTTGTATTGCTTGTTTAGGCACAAAGAGCAAGAAAGCTATTTTGATGATCATCATTAATAATGCTGTGCGTTGTAGGATTTGCAATCTGTTCTGATTTGCAACAGTGTAGGTATTTCAAAACGTGCCTCGATCTTCAAGCGAAGGTTTTATGGTTGTCAAAGGCCGATCCCAGGTATTTGAGGATGCTTGGCAGGTGGGGAAGTCATCTTCGGATGAGTCGTGCAATTGAGAACGGGATGCTTAGCGTTTTGGAATGCAAATATATCATGATGTTCCGTGCCAGTGAAAACTGTCTGGCCTGTTCTCGGCAAGTGTCTGAAGCCGGTTCGGAGCACGACGTCACGCAAATGTGCCTGAAATCGAACCCATCGTAGGCCGGGTCAGGTTTGTTTAGACATCTTTTACTCGTGTAACAAAAAACTGCGCGCCAGCTGATCTTTTCCTCGAGCAGCCAAGCGGTCTCTTATTTATTTATTTATTTTTTTCATGAACGTCTGTGCGGCAGGATCACACACAACCTGCAGCTCACCACCATGAATGGTTTGGGCGGCTCGCGGGGTGGCTTGGAGCTAGGAAGCCCGGGACTTACCGACCTGGCGGTCTACCAGCAGTGGCTCGAGAGCCGTCACGAAGCGAGCTTGCTGCCCATGAAAGAAGACTTGGCTATGTGGCTTAACGAAACACTCGGTGAGCATGGATCCAGCTCCGTTTATTTCTGCTGGTCATTGTGCAGGTCACCCGAAAAATAGACATCGGTCACATTACGTTGTTGAACACACCGTTTGAGCCTTTTACCTGATTTATCACTGCCTTGCAGTTTTTGCCATGGTGGAGTTTTTATTGAAGTACTTTTGGCTGTTTTTACCCTCGCCAAAGGAGAGGGTATTGCATTTGGGTCTGTCTCTGTCTGTTTGTCCGCACAGAACTTTCGTGTTTTTCTCCGCAACCGCTTGTCGGATTGAGACAAAATTATCACCATTGGTGCGACTACTCTTGTAGAATGTTTGAATGATAATTGTGACGTCATAGGTCACGTAGTGTCGCAGCCGTATTGGAAAAATGGAAAAACTTTGGACCTCTGTATCTCTGAAACCGCACCAAGTTAACAATTGAAAGTTGGCACAGAACAAGTACTCTTTGGGAAAAAGTGATTTTTTTATGACGTCATAGGTGCCTTCTTTATGACGTCATAATTGCATACGTAGAACGCCACATTCGATCAGTATGAAAAATTTTCAGGGTCATCGACGGATGAAATGGTCCACAGAAATAAATTAATGACGTCATTGGTTACATGATTCGGCAGCGGTATTGTTTGAAAAAAAAAAATAAAAAACTTCCAAAATCTTCTTCTCTGAAGTGGCTGAACTGATCGAGGCGAAACTTTACACGTATGACCGCCTGTCCATGAGGAAGAAAAAGTTCACACATATGACGTCATTGGTAACATGGTTTGGCAGCCATATTGGATTGAAGAAAAATATTAAATAATGTTTTCTCTGGAACCGCTTAATCAATCGATATGAAACTTCATATTTGTGATCCGGTAGAGATGGGGAATACATGTTTTAAATTTCAACTTGATCGGACACGTGGTTTGGCAGCCATATTGTATTTACCCTCAAACCCATAAAAAAAGAAGTCCTGGCGAGGGTCTGCAATCTCTGATTGCTCTTTTTAGGTCATCTCGTTCGAGATGACCTAATAAAACCAGTTTTGATGTCTGTCCGTACGTACGTCCCCATTTTTTTCCTTCCGATTTTCTTTGTATTTGGTATGTGGGTGGATGTTGATGAGGGATGCACGACGGTATGACCTTTGACCCGATTGAAGGTCAAGGTCAACGTCAAGGTCACTCCAAAGTTGCAAAATCGTCCATTTTCAAAATCTATCTCCTCCGCTGTTTATGATCTTCGAAATTCCTTCGGATTCTGACAATATGGAAGAATATCTAAATTTGGTCGGGCCGGTTGTTTGAAATTCCTCCTGGTTATCGAGTCACGTGTCTTCAAAGTTGGAAAAATCGTCGATGTGATACGGTCAAAAAAAATTTGCCCGATCTTGATGAAACTTGGTATTTTTTTTTTTTTTTTTTTTTTTTTGTATACCTTGGTCGAGGCTCGTATGAGAGCGAACACACAACTCACAGCAAGGAGGCATGAGACAAGAGGGGCGGGAGTGGAAGGGACAAAACATTGGGGAACAGACACAGGTGAACTGTGGAAGGGAGAGGGATGGGGATGGGACGGGGAACATGGCGGGGAGAAGATGGACATTACAGGGACTTTCAGGAAGGAAAGCAGGAGAATTGAAGGAAGTGGGCTTGGGTGGATTATCGGGGGTAGAAAAGATCGAGGATTTGGATGGGGGAAGATAAGAGGTGGTGGTGAACAGCTGTTTTGAAAGCCTGGAGGGAAGAATGGGAAAGAATAGAGTGAGGAAGTTTATTCCAAAGGCGGGAAAAAGAGGAATGAAAGAGTGAACATGAGCACTGATTCGTGATTTTGGTAGTTTTACCAGAAGAGGGTTGTTGGCGGACCTTGAGCGCCCTGTGGAAATGTGGTTGGGACAAATCGCAGAGAGAGCAGGGGGGGCAAGGCTGGAGAGGAGTCGGTAGAAGACAGAAAGACCACCGACCAACCTGCGGTGATTGAGTGAGAGGCCCAAAGACTCAGCTTCATTGCGGGAGATGCCAATGATCCTAAAAGCCCTGGTTTCGACAGCGTGAAGTCGAGAAAGGTGGGAGGCAGGAGCACCAGCCCAGAGGGGAGAGCAGTACTCCATCAGGCTATGGACAAAAGCTTTGTAAGTGGTCAGGAGCTCAAAAGGGCCGAGGAAGGACTTTGCACGACGGAGGATTCCCAGTCGGCGACTGGCTTTTGAGGCAAGGTTGGAAATGTGACTTTCCCAGGAAAGGTCATGGCAGATAGTGAGACCCAGAAGCTTGAAAGAAAAGACTTCTTCCAGAGGATTGTTGAGAAAGTGGATGGGGGGGTTTTGTAAACGGTCCTTTCGAAGAGACATAGTGAGAGTGTGAGATTTGTCTGGATTGAAAGACATGTTCCACTTGTTGGACCAGTTTGTGATTTTATCCAGATCTGCAGTGAGCGAAGAAGCTGCTGCTTGCCGGTCTGAGGGATGACAGATGGTACGGCAGAGGGTGGAGTCATCGGCAAAGAGAAATAGAGGATTTGCCAGAGAGTCCGAGAGATCATTGATGAAAACCAGAAAAAGAACAGGGCCCAGAACGCTACCTTGAGGAACTCCAGCCTGCACAGGAAGAGGGGATGAAAGAACTCCCTTTAGGGCCACACGTTGACTGCGACAGGAGAGGAAGTCTGCGAGCCATGAGTGGAGATGGCCTTGAATACCATGGGAAGAGAGTTTGGTGAGTAGGGCAGGGTGCCAGACTGTGTCAAAAGCACGTGATATGTCCAGGGATACGGCTCGGATTTCCTGTCTGGCATTGAGGACCTCCATCCATTGATGGGAGAGCAGTAGCAGCATATCCAGGGTAGAGTGACCTGGTCTGAAACCAAATTGATGATTGGAAATCAAGCCATTGGAGAAGAGGAAGGATTTCATATCTGAGGCGATGATGGATTCCATCACCTTGCTGATGATTGGGAGAAGGCTGATTGGTCTGTAGTTACAGGGATCTGTTTTTGCACCTTTTTTATGCAGGGCAGTGATGTTAGCAGATTTCCAAGCAGATGGCAGATGACCTTGGGAAAATGAGTGGGTGAATAGAACAGAGAGAGGGTGAGCAAGAGCAGAAGAGCAGGCTTTGAGGACACGTGGGCTGATGCCGTCTGGACCGGTTGCAGAATCTGACTCGAGGTTTGAAAGCAAGCTCTCCACATTGTCAGGAGAAAAGGATACAGAGTCCAGGGACAGTTGGGTGCGACTGGGTAAGGTGGGTAGAGATAGTGATGGGTTTAGGACACAAGATTTAGCTGCAAACACCGAGTTTAGACATTCAGCTTTATCACGTGTGGAATCAGCAGTGCGGCCATTTGAGGTAAGGGAGGGGATGGAGGGGGAACATACACCAGAAACAGATTTGATTAAACGCCACCAGGATTTTGAGGAGGGAGAGAGGTTTGAGAGTTCAGACTTGAGATGAGAAAGATGTTGTTTTCTGGCTCTCCTGAGGGTAGAAACACACTTGTTCCGAGCGTTGTGGAAAGAACTGAGATTGCCCTCAGTTGGGTTTGCTTTCCATGAGGCAAAGGCAAGTTGTTTCAGGACAACTGCCTCGCCACAAGCTTCAGTGAACCAAGGGCGGGAGGAAGGGTAAGACAACTGAACACGAGAGGGGATAAATCTGTGCATGAGGGAGAGCAAGTTTCTTTGAAAGAATTCCCAGGATGAGTTGATGTTTGAGAAAGTAGCGATAGGAGACCAGTCTGTAAGTTTGATGGCTGCTCGGAGACCCTGCCAGTCGGCTTGAGTGAAATGCCAGACTTGACGGCGGTGAGGTGGTTCTCTGATAACAGCCAGAGAGATGTCCACTTTAATAAGGACGTGGTCAGAAGAACCGATTGGAGCGAAGGAAGAGCAGCAGCAGTATGTAGGTCAGGGTCGAATGAGTGATGCACGACGGTATGACTTTAGACACGATTGAAGGTCAAGGGAAAGGTCAAGGCCACTCCAAAGTTGCAAAATAGTCCATTTTCAAAATCTATCTCCGGATAACTCAGAAATGTAGTTTGATTTCTGAGGTTTTCTATCCTTTTTACTCCCGGACTTTCGTCTGTACGTTGAACCAAAAGACAAGACGACATCGAAGCCATTCTAAGCCGATCAGAGATCCACATCTACAGAGCTTCAGAGATGACCGTCACCCCCAACCGGGGGCATCTCCGAAGCATCTCTTTTTGTTCTTCCTGAAATTGCAGCATGGCTAGGCAGCTGCAAGACTCTATTTGACGAGCCTCAACATCCGGTCTTCAAAGACGATCTCGATAATACCTTCTAACTTTTAAGGATAAAGTTGATGTGATACTGGCAAGCTGCCTCTGTGCTTTGATTCGCTAAACGGCTTTAAGGAAGGCATGCTGCTTCGGTCCATGAAGTCAGAATTCCTCCGAGCTTATTTCAAACGTTGCAATGGAAATGCCAGACTTGTCACTTGTTCCAAGCTTTGATGTAGGCTCATGAAAGCTAATTTAATGATTTTACCATGTAGCTTACATTTATCCGGGTGTGTCAATGCTTATTGTCTATTTATTAAAAAAAAAAATTTGTAGGAGATGGCAGGATAGCCTGGGGGTATGTGCACTCGCTCATGAGCTGTCTCGCCTGGGTTTGAATCTCAACCTGTCACCCTGGTGTTTCACATGCAGGCTGATGCATCAAGGTGTGTGCCATGTTTTGGAAGGACCACAAGTCAGAGGACTCGTCTGCTAGAATTGGTTGTAACCTCCACCACCAAAGGTGGACCGGGGTTATGTTTTCACCCCAGTCTTTGTGTGCGAGCAGGATATCTCAAAAGGTTTTGGACGGATTCATTCTATTTTGGTGAATAATCCGGATCCGGATATGGGATAGGAGAATTTTAAGTGATTCTTCACCGTTGAGTGATGAGTCCCAAAAAACGATATACTGTAAAGTACAATATTTCAAAAAGTTCTGGAAGGATTCGAACATAACTTGGTGGACAGCTTTTGGTAAAGATCTGGATATGATATTTCTTAAATTTTTTTTTAAATGATTCTTCATCATTGAGAAATGGGGCCAAGAAAAACTATATATAGCATGACATGTCAAAAAGTTGTTGACGACTTGTGAAAAAACTTGGTGGATGAGTTGGGTAGGCGACGAGAACAAGCCGATTAGATTTTTATTAAGGTCTGGATCCAGATCCGGCCTATCGGCGGAATACGAAGCGTAAACTGCTCAGCCCAGCGGAGGTATGTGTTCTACCGTTCTTGTTTGTCGATGCTAACGATCCCACGGTGTCTTTCGTTCGCAAAGAGCAGACAAGTTATCACCAGCGCCTTGAATACATCAGAGATTTCTGCCGGAGTTATTTATTTGTTCTTATGCAGCCTGTGGCTGCTTGGCTGCATCATTTTCTGGTGGTCTGACTGTGCCGTTGATGCAATGGCCCCTGTTTCCAGTAAGCTGGCACTCATTTTGCTGACCTCGGGAAGGTGACAGGCTGAGTCAACCCGCCTGGTGTTGCTTCAACGGCTTGATAGGGTCTTGAACTTAATGCCCTGAGATCTTGATCGAGCCAACTAAACCGTTAAGCAAACACCAAGCTTATTGCCAAAATCATCTTCAGTCATCCATTCGGCCTAACCAGCCAGTTACTGAAACACTGGTCAAGACAGTCTTCGCCTCAGCCCCCCCCCACCCCCCAGGTGACCCCACAAGGTTTGAATACTTTGGACATTTAAAGAGGAGGAAGAAGAAGATTCGATGTGGTGCAATATTTGTCTCGATTTTCCTTGGCACAGCGGGAAACTGACTGACAATGAAACCTCATTTTCATATTTGATTGAAGAACCATGAATACTCTCATTCATATTGGTTCACGAGTCAGTAAGTGACCACTATATTCGTTACTTGTCTGTCTGTCTGTCTGTCTGTCCCGAGCATAGCTCCGTGGGTTTTAATCCGATCCTGATAACATTTGGGTGGGAGGTTTATATCATGATCAAGTTGTGTTTTGCTGAGAATGGGCGTGGTGCGCCCATTATGGGCGGAGGCACGCCCAAAGGGCGGAGGACGTCAAGGGGCGGAGGAGCTCCTTGTGAGCCAACGGCCGTCCATATCTAGTGCCCAACTTTGTCTGCGGACGTCCTCCTGCAGTTGGGTTACTTCTTATTAGGAGGTTGGTGGCAGTATTTGCACTCCGGCCACCGTAAAACCCTTCATTCCGCAAAACACAAAAACGCAAAAAAAAAAGTGAAAACCCACTCCGTGGGAGTACCTCCTGTGCAGCTTCCCTTCGCAGGGCAGCTCACCGGATGACGGGATTGGGGCAAAGCCTTCGGGACCCCCAATCTTTGATGAAAGGAGGGAAACCATGGGGTAACATCCCTGGGTCAGATTGAGGGAGAGTGTGTCGGAGTGGTGCTGAGATGTCGTCCACCAGACGGCGGTCTCCTTGGGTTAACCTTAAGCGGTCCATTTGGGTGGGTGCCTGGAATGTCCTATCACTAAGAGAGGATGATCACCTGTCTCTGTTATCATCTGAGCTCAAACGTTTAGACATCGGGATTGCAGCTCTCTCTGAGGTTTGGAGACCGGATTGCGGCAAGATAATGGTGGGTGGTTACACCTACTATTGGTCTGGTCGCTCTGATGGTTACCATACCCAAGGAGTTGCTGTAGCTGTGTCCAATAAGCTGACCCAATGATAATTGAGGTAACACCGGTCAACGAGCGTATTATGAGATTAAGGATTTGTCACTCCTTAGGTGTCATTTCTCTGGTCTCTGTTTATGCTCCGACTGAGGCGAGTGATCTCACCGTGAAGGACACATTCTACGCCATGCTCGAGTCTGTGGTTGATCAGTGCCCCAGACGAGATACACTTCTAGTCTTGGGGGATTTCAATGCATCGACTGGAACTGATAGGGATGGTTATGAGACATGTGTTGGTCCCCATGGTTCTGGAACTGTGAACCAGAATGGCACTGAATTCCTTGACTTTGCAAGAAGTCATGGACTTAGGGTGCTTGTTCATGGTTTCAGCGCCCACAAGCTCATCGCTGGACTTGGTATTCCAACGCTGACGATGTGGCAAAGGAGATTGACCATGTCCTCATTGACGGTCCTTGGATGATGATCCAGAACTGCAGGGTCTACCGGAGTGCTCAGTTCCTCAATAATGACCACAGGCTTGTTGTAGCAACTCTAAAGCTGCACCTTAAATCCTGGAGAATGGTACCATCCCAGCCGAGGCTGGATGTTGCCAAGCTCAGGGATGAGAGAGTAGCTGAGGAGTTTGCGAACAGGCTGAGTGGACACGTGGGGGGGTCTGGGTGCTTTGGGGGGTCCTGAAGAGTTGTGGAGTGCCTTCAAGACCACCGTCCTTGATGTGGCCGCAGGATGTCTTGGAACTCACTGCAGGGCAAAGAATAATTTTGTCTCTCAAGGGACACTGGATACCATTGAACAGAGTCGCAGGGCTGGGCTGAATGGCAGAGCTGACCTGTTCAGGGAGCTGAGGCGTAAAACTGTACGTGCACTGAGGGTGGACAAGGAGGCCTATGTGCGAGGAATCTGTGAGGGGTTAGAGCATCACCTGTGGACATGTGATTCTCGTCCCGCTTACAGGGGAATTTGCGCATTGCGTTCATCCAAGCCCATCCCTCGGAGCACTGCAGTGAGAGCAGAGAGTGGTAGGCTCTTGACAGAGGAGTCTGAAGTGAAGGCCCGCTGGGCCGGTTACTTTGAGTGGTTGTACCGGGCTGATCCCCCAGCTGTCGAGTTGGACGTCAAGGGTGTTACAATCCCTGTTGCTGACCCTCCAATCAACAGTGGTCCAGCTTCGCTTGTGGAAACACGGGCTGCGGTGAACCAGTTGAAACAGGGCAAAGCTCCAGGGATCTGTGGCATCCATGCTGAACTTCTCAAGGCTGGTGGAAATGCTGCACTCGTGTCGTTGCATGCAGTTTTGTGCTCTGCCTGGAACACAGCCATCATCCCAACTGATTGGAAGAGGGGCCTTGTTGTTTCTCTCTGGAAAGGGAAGGGTGATCGCCAAGACTGCAACAACTACCGAGGGGTGACGCTGCTCTCAGTGCCGGGCAAGGTCTTTGCTCGGATAATTCTTGATAGGGTTCGCCACCATCTGCTTGAGCACCAGCGTCCAGAGCAGTCAGGCTTTACACCAAAGAGGTCAATGATTGACCGTATCCTTGCACTTCGTGTCCTCACCGAACGCAGACGAGAGTTTCGGCAGGGGCTGCCTGCAGCCTATGTTGATCTCTGTAAAGCGTTCGATTCAGTGAATCGGGATGTCCTCTGGAGGATTCTTGGTCTTCGTGGGGTGCCACCAAAACTGATCGATCTGATGTCTGAACTCTACTCTGGTACTGAGAGTGCTGTGAAGTGTGGTGGTACCATCTCTGACTTATTTCCAGTTGTTACTGGAGTTCGTCAGGGATGTGTACTTGCCCCCACACTTTTCAGCACTTGTATGGACTGGATTATAGGGAGGATGTCAGAGAGATCAAGCTGTGGTGCATCGTTTGGGAATGTCAAGATCTCGGACCTTGATTTTGCAGATTATGCAGTCATCTTTGCGGAGACTTTAGATATCCTTTTGGGGGCCCTCGAGGTGCTGAATGAGGAGTCGGAGCCGCTGGGATAACGGGTTTCTTGGGTCAAAACTAAGATCCAGGCTTTTGGTGACATCTTGGATGCTGCTGTCCTTTCTGTGTCTGTTTGTGGTGAGGATGTTGAGGTCATGGAGAGATTCACTTACCTTGGCAGTGATATTCATGTCTCTGCTGGCTGTGAGTCAGAGGTCAATAGACGTCTGGGTCGGGCCTGGGGAGTCATGGATTCACTGGATCATGGGGTGTGGCGCTGCCGGTACTTGTGTGGGAGGACAAAAGTCCGAGTCTTCAGGTCCTTGGTACTTCCAGTCTTGCTCTATGGATGCGAGACTTGGACTCTGACCAAGGATCTGAGACGGAGACTTAATTCCTTTGGTACCAGGTCTCTTCGGAGAATCCTTGGCTCTCGCTGGTCGGATTTTGTGTCCAACGAGCGGTTGCTGAGAGAGACTCGGATGAGATTTGTTACCTGCATAGTCCGTGAGCGTCAGTTGCGGCTGTATGGACATGTGGCTCGTTTTCCTGACGCTGATCCTGCTCACCAGATTCTCTCAGCGAGGGAGTCTCATGAGTGGAGGAGGCCAGTGGGTTCGACCACGTGCCTCGTGGTTGCAGCAGGTTGACCATCATCTCAAGGAGATGGGGATGGGCCTGGCATCTGCCTGGGGGATGGCCAGATGGAGGCCCCTGGAGTACCGGCGGAAAGTGGACGCAGCGACGCGCTGTTCTGGCACATGTTCCCATACCTGACCTGACCTGCACGCCCAAAATACGTGTTTTTAGGCGGTAGCCGGTTTCAAGTTACATCTTCTCCGAGGGGGTTTGTCGAATCTGGCAGGGGTTTCGGTATTTGATTTGCCCAATGGCACCTGCATAGTCCCACGGAGCTCAATTTTTCATTTTCGTCCCAAGGTCAAGGTCACAATGTCATGAACTTAGAAAATGTCAAAAAAATCAATAAATTGGGCATCGAGCTCCTCGGGTTTTCAACTATTTCGAATGAAAGTTGGTGTGCAAGTTGTGCTTTTCGAGTACTACAACTTTCATCATTTACGTTTTTCCCGATTCCCGCCATAAAAAAATTAAGAAAGCGAACTACGTTTAGGATTTCGCAATTCGTGGTCGATTTGTAGTGCTCTTCCATTTCTACAACTTTCATCATTTACGTTTTTCCCGATTCCCGCCAGTTTGCCGGTGGCGTCCCCTCGAAGGTCAAAAAAATAAAAAAGGCGAACCGTGTATATTGCTCGTGAACCATCGCCGTCTCCAGACTTGTCATGTTTTAATGTTTTTTTCCCAAAAGTGCAAAAACTTTTTTGTAATTTTCGATTTCAAACTTTCCTGAAGGCAGGTAAATTAACAAGGACAACATGTTGTGACGACTTGACAACGAAAATCGTTAACTCGAGAAACTTCTCGACAACGTGTACGTGTGCGCATTTTGGACCCTGAGGAATTGAGGTACGTTAATTTTATGGCTTGTGACATGATTTGCCTTCGGCTGATTAAAAAAAAAATTCCCGGCATCAATGTGCCTGAAAGCCGAGCAAGTCGGTGTAGACTTCGAATGCAATGCAACGGAGGTTTTCTTGGGTAAAGCACGCATCGTCGTTTTGCAGAGTTTTAACGTTATGCTCGGGTTTCGCTTTGGGACATGATAGAATGTGCGTTTGGGTTAAGGAAATGTAATCTCTTCGGCCTGAGGCTGCAGTGTGCTATTTCTCATCCCCAAGCGAGCTTCATGTCAGACCCATAACACTACCCTGAGCACGTAGCTTCCCCGCACAAAACGGCTCTTGTATTAGAAGGGGTCGAGCAGGTGTGGAATGTGAATCCCCCTCTCCGTCCCCTTACGGGTTCAGAAGTTATTCCGTCTATTAGCATGACAGTTTGTCTGTCTACCTGTCTGTCTGTCTTTGCTGTATTGGGTTTGCATATGAACAGCTACCTTGGTGTTACCATTATTATTATTATTATTATTATTATTATTATTATTATTTTTGTCTTATTTTAACCTGAACACATTTGAGCTGCATGAAGTTACACCTTTACCTCGGCCTCGGCTTCACTTTTTAACCCCCCCCCCCTAATTTTTGTTCATTCGCTCGTGATGGCGAGCTAAAAAGTATAGCGATCCAGAGTCATATATGTATATATACCAAGTACAATATAGATGAGTTTCGTGGACCGTTGATGCTTCGTCTAGGAGATAACAAACACTGAACTCCATGACAGTACAGATGTTGAAGTTTGCTGGATAATGGTGGTTATTACACATGGATACATAGCAGCGTGCAATTAAAGGGAAACTAAAATCTTCCACAGGCTTAGAGAGAAGTGCTTTGCAAGAAATGATACATGAGGGGGTCAAAAGGTTTTCTCCCCAAACCATGAGCGATTGGTCCTGGACCAGCGAAAGTCTGCACAGATGTCCGTCCTTTTTGATGTAGATTCCAGCCAGTGTCAAACATTCTTCCCATTGCTGGGTGAGTTTGTGGATGTACGTTCTGTGAAGTCCTTATTACCTCCGCCACCGAAGATATAAGTAGATTATGTTTTCACCCTGTCTGTTTGTCTGTTTGTTTGTTTGTGTGCAGGATATCTCAAAAAGTTGTGCACGGATTTGGATGGCAGTTTGTTGACAGTTTGGGTGTTTGAGAAGGAGAAATTGATTTTATTTTGGTGAAGATCCGGATACGAGAATTTTTTTAATTTTTATAGCGATTCTTCACCATTTAAAGATTGGGCTAAACGTGATCGAGAGCATGATATCTCAAAATTTTATTGGGTACGACACTGATATGTTCGATTGGATCAGGCATTGCGTGGCGGAGGTATGCGCTCGACCGAGTGCCCTTCTACTTTTAATAGTTTTTACATGGTCTAAGACTCACGGAGGAGCTGCAGCACTAATTGTGCGCATATATGACGGCTGCTGACCTTTGCGGAAGTGACAGCTCTTCCTCGGGTACTCTGGGTACCGGTGACACCATCTTGTGACGTTGTTTTTCTCTCTGAAGTCAGCGAAGCAATGAGGAGTCATCTCTTTTTTTTTTTGACTGTCTGTGAGCAGGATATGTCAAAAAGTTATGGACGGATTCAGACGAAATTGGGTGTGTGACAAGAGCGAATTGATTTGACTTTGGTGAAGATCCGGATCTGGATGTAGATTCGAGAGTTTTTAATGTTTTTTTTAAGTGATCTCTTCACCATTGAAAGATGGGACCCAAAACGATATATCGGGTTGATATTTCAAAATGTTGTGGATAGATTATGACAAAACTTGGTGGATGAGTTGGGCCAGTGACATTAATAAGCCAATTCGATTTTGGTTCAGGTCCGGTTGCAGATCTGGTCTATCACTGTGATACAAAAGGTAAACTGTTCAGGCAGGTGGAGGTATGCGCTCTACCGAGTGTCGTTCTTGGGAGGGGGAGAGGAGGGAGGGGAGAGAGGAGGAATAAAGGGTGGGATTCCGGCAGATGTGATGTCCAATTTAAAGAGCACGTTGCGGGTCACCAAACATGTTCTGAAAATTTATCAATATGATTGTATGTGCATTAAATAGTTCGATGCAAACTATTGTGGTTGCCTAACTATTGGGAGAATTAATGAATTTAACTCCGAAATTATTATTTCTCGAGGCTGTTGAAAAAAACAGGTGTGTGCCATATATGGATGGTGACGTCACGTTCTCCAAAACAAAGTGGACGGAAGCTCACTCTTTCATTGAAGAAGTGTCCAGTTGAGCGGGCCGTTCTTTCGCTTTTTTTTGAGCTTGCAACTGTCTATATTATCCTTTTTTTATTTTGAATTATTGTAGAACAAAGTTATTTGGATATTTGTACATCATGCCTCGTACGTGTGTCGTCATGTTTTGCGAAAATGTCTGGAAAACGGGTAATCGCTCCCATCGATTCCCGAAGGAATCAAACATTCGCTGGCAGTGGATAAGATTTGTACAAACAAAACGGGCGAATTTTCCCTGCCTTTTAAACAATATCTTTGTGGAAAAAGTGCTGCGGCCTAACATCTAGTCAAGCCACCCTAGGCCCTGCGCACCAACGAACATAAACCTTATAAAATATCGGAATTTTACAAACTTCACAACTACCGAGTGTTAAGCATCCTAAGCGACTGCAAAAACCGAAAACAGAATTTGAATTGACTTTAAAATGAACCCGCAACGCCGATCGAAGCAAAAATCCTCATTCACCACAGGAATTCACAGCATTATTTAAAACTAGTATGTTCCCGTAAAAAAAAAAAATAATAATAATAATAATATAAATAAATAAATAAATAAACCACACAGGCCGTTTCTTCGCTCTCACGTGCCCGTACGTGCTTGACCCCGAAGTTCGATATTATTCGCAGTTCCGATTATTCGCAATTTATTTTTAATACCCAATTATTCAATTAGCGCCAACGTATTTTACCTTTTCGCAATGTCGTGGCAAGGAAAAACAAAAAGAGAAGAGAAGAGAGAGAAAAAAATTACTTCCTGGTTCGGAGCATACCAGCACTCTGATGTTCCCGAAATTTATACACCGTCTAATATGAAAACGATCATAACTTGGGCCATTGTGTTTATCTATAAATGCGCATCAGAAATCGAGAAATTATTAGAATACACGAAGTCATCACTCTCCGGAAGCCCGTACGTTGTAACCCGTAATGGGGAACGTGGCTGAGCTTCCCTTCCCCATCGGCCACACCCACGCAATGACGTGTCTTGCCATTGGTTTGGTAAATAAATGGCCATAACTTGGGAAGCACTTGTCCGATTAATATCAAATCTTGAAAAGGCATATCCTCAGGTCCCCAGCAATATACCTGGCAAGTTTCAATTAGATCGGACCAGTGGTTGGCGAGAAACAGCGGTCACACACACACACACACACACACACACACACACACACACACACACACACACACACACACACACACACACACACACACAGAGATTGCTGGAATTATAGATAGATTATTTTGTCAAAGTCATAAAACCGTAATATTCAGCCATCCACGAACAATCTTTACATAATCCGACAGCTTTACAAGTCAGGCATGTAATGATCACCTTTATTGGGATGAAAAATGATTTTAAACCTCATCTTTGTGGAAAAAGCGCCACGGCCTCGATCTAGCCAAGGTGCCCGCGTCCATATGCGCCAGGTGCCCTCAACTTCAAACATTCATAACTCGACGAATAAAAGCTCAAATTGCACCAAACTTACCTTATTCTTGCAAGCTCACGTTCCCTGTTAGTGGGTGAACAATCCAACGCTTGGCAAATTCTGCTTCGCAATGATAGGAAGAGCCGACATCGAAGGATCAAAATGCGATGTCGCTATTGGCGCTTGGCTGTCACAAGCCAGTTATCCCTGCGGTAACTTTTCTGACACCTCTTGCTTAAAACCCAAAAAGTCAAAAGGATCGTGAGGCCATGCTTTCACGGTCTGTATTCGTACTGAAAATCAAGATCAAGCGAGCTTTTGCCCTTCTGCTCCACGGGAGGTTTCCGTCCTCTCTTTGCTGGCAGTCAGTCCTGCCACTGGTACACGAAATAGGCCGTTTTCTTGCACTTGCAAGTGGCTCAAATTTATATGGCTCAGGGCCAGAAACTCCATAGTATAAATTTCCATCATCCTCCGACTCGTCCTCGGAAATATCAGAATGAAAACACTCAATTTCATCGCCGCTGAAATCACTCTCTGATTCGCATCTCGCCATTGTTCACACGCTGTTTCCGAATGTTCACGAAGTTTTCCGAGAACGTGACGTCATAGCATCTTTGGTAACTTCCGGACTGTTTTTCGATCACTGACAAAAGTTTTGACTTAAAAGTTAATTTTAGCATATTTTGAGTTTCACATGTAAGAAAATAATTGGCCAACGATTATTAATGTGCTTACAACCTTCGAATCACGCGAAGTCATCAGTGACCCAAAGCCTGCTCTTTAATATCCATCCAAGAGATGGCACACACATCGATTAATCTTCCTGCCTGTGATGGCAGTTTCTTGCTTGGTCGAGATTCAAACCCAGGCTAGACAGCTTGGAGTGAGCCTGCGTTCCTCTCGGCTATCCTGCCATGATGTGGCAATTTCATTGCTTTGTAACAACTGAAAATATTTTGTTACTCATTTTAATCATCAGTTATTTTGCCTTCCTAACTCCGGAGATGTCCCCATGACGAACCGTGCCGCGGTATCGCCATGGAAGCTCGTAGAGATTTAAGCTTGAAGAGCTCTCCAAGCAAGATTTCTGACGAATCGGTTGAAAAAACATTTGAAAACGAAACGTTTACTTTAAAATATATATTTATCTATATATGTCAGTGACGTGTCGTATAATGAAAGAGGATTGTACAAAATGGGGAAATGTGGTGTAAAATAAAATTTCACATTTTCAGCCAGTGAACCATTGCACATTTTAAACGAGTGAGGGGCTGAACTTTCTTCAAGCTGATCGATATATTCAGACACGGTGCAAATATCTTTTTCGTGTATGGCCATGGCTTAGAAACGAACAACTAAGCAGCTCACCAAGTGGCTTAAGCATTCAAGAAAGCATTCCAATGAAACGGTTGATTAGCAATGGCAGGCTTTGCAAGTGATTAGCGATCACCGATCGGTCATAACACCATGCACCTGGAGATGCCCAGAATGTTCAAATTGGACAAATGAACACACTTTTTAGCAGTCACAACTGGTGCTCAAGTCAATTTAAGAATTGCAATTTTTGAAATTCGTCTCGGATACAGAGATTCTTGAGGTTATAGCATGTGCAGAAATGAAATAAAGCCACAAATGCTTGGAGTTCCCTTCATATGTATGCAAAGTTTCAGGCTGCTGAGGTTCATGGTTTTGGAGTGATGGAGGGAGACACACACACACACACACACACACAGTTACGGCCACGGGTACCGAGTGCGTTATGAGGGGGTTTAAGCCCCGTTAGTCCTCGGAAGAGCCGTACCTGGGGCCAGCGTTTACAATTAACTTCCTGATATGGTGGGTTACTTTCGAACCACGAACGCCACTCAGTTAACCACGAGTTCCAGTGTCCACCGTCTAATTTTGCTGTTTAGAGGTCACCTGGTTTCCTGAACGGGAAGCGTGCCCTCAACAAAGCACCAATCTTATCTTGATTAGATCTTAATTAGGGCGGCCAAGCATTTAACCGCTGGTGCGTGCCGACTATGACAGGTCAATTAGTTTGGTAATTACCTCCCAGTCTATCTCGGTTCGGACAATGCTGGATCAATGGAAGGAAAGGACAAGCACGGACAGGTTGGAACGTCAACAAAGGAATTTATTAATAAGGAAAATATATAAATAAAAAGAACTTTTTATTTCCGTGCGGTAAAAATAAGGAAATTCAAATCAATCAAAATAATCACTAGCAAATAAAGAATTAATCAGGCACTGGTAGAAAAAGAGACAAAGAGCAGATGCTTATCACTATGCCTTGACAATTAAACATGAGACAAGGATACCCAGCATATCATTCAGGGGGAAGAGAAATCCAGTCTCGCTCACCAAATAGAAGTCGTCGTCCGCCAAATATAACGTCCTGAAATGTGTGAGCATGCCATGTCCCTTACCAGGGCCCAGCCTTGCCGTGCGCCCACTCGCAAACAGGCTTGAACGCCTTTCGACATCACCCCCAAGAATCAGTTACGCCAAGAACAGGTCTCGAGCAGAACCAGCATTAACGGTCCGAGCGTCATCCACTGTCAGGAGCCACCAGGAGCCACAGCCGACGGACAGCTGTTTGGAGCTGTGAGAAGCTGAGGCGCTGTGAGAAACTATTAAGGCCGCAAGGCCGTCACCAACTGTCGCCAGCTCACCGGCCGTCTGACTAGAACCGACAAAACAGCCGTCTGACTGGAACTGACAATTCCCCTGCTTTCCTTCCTGAAAGTCCCTGTAATGTCCATCTTCTCTTCGCCATGTTCCCCGTCCCATCCCCATCCCTCTCCCTTCCACAGTTCACCTAATGTGTCTGTTCCCCACTGTTTTGTCCCTTCCACTCCCACCCCTCTTGTGTCATGCCTCCTTGCTGTGAGTTGTGTGTTAGCTCTCATACGAGCCTCGACCAAGGTATACAAAAAAAAAAAAACTGACAAAACGACTGTCTGACTGGAACCGACGAAACAACTGTCTCCCAAAGCTGCTAGAACTGCAACCAGCCACCACCAACCGACCCTCAAAGCCATCAGAATCACACCCAGCTGACGCCAACTCGCTGACGCCAACTCGCACTTTCTGGGAAAAAAAACAGTCCTCCCGTCCTTTTTGTCGGCGGCCCGTCTGGGCGGAGCCTCAAGCAGACTTCATCAAAATCCACCTTGCCTATTGGCACATCGTTGCACGTGACAAACTGCCAGTCTCACGATCATTCCTGGCCTGTGATGCCATGTTTGTGGTGCTGGACGAACGGCATGAAGCAGCCATTTGCCAGAATTACCGAGCGATAACGTGAACCGCTCATAAAACGTCAACAATTATCACCTCAATGTTCAGCCCGATTAGAAATAGTCAGTTAGCATCCATAGAGCTGCTGAACGGGGTGTCGAACATCGATGGAAAAAGGCGGGTGTCAACGTCGATGAAAGAGGTGGGTGTCGAACATCGATGAAAAAAGGCGGGTGTCGAGCCTCGGTTGGGCTAACAGCTATCTCACGTGCATGAATGTGTCTGTCGTAAAGAGGAAAAGGAGCTTTCCATAAGAGAGGGAATGTATTCTTTACCCTTCTCAACGCATCACAGTTAGAATCCCACCAGACATGGGGATGGGTCTATCCTGGACATGCATTTGGGGAACTAACTGTCTGAGGACCTAGATGTTTGTATGCATTCGTCGGATCGGATTCTGAAATCCGTAACAATACATACATATACACTATTTTCTTATTTATTTAATTAAATTGTTTAGGGATGGAGGAGTTGTAGGGTGATTAATGAACAAACATTGACAGAACTTTAACTCTATCACTCCTCTCACAAACATCACAATCGCTCCAGTATGACATTCCTGTAAACAATAGCAGGAATTCCACAAGTAACCCACGATGCTCCGATTTCCCCTTTCAACAATCTCTTGTTGTGTTTAGGTATGTCAGATATTCCCTGAATTCCCACAAGGATAAGTCTGGAGTGCCTAGATTACAGGAAGGGGAATCGGTCATCCGATTCATCGTAACATTTGTAATCATAATCCCTCGTCAACTCTGGTTAGCACTTGGTCTGCCTGGATTTTGTTCAGATCTTCCTTCAAGATGCATCGCAATGACGTTTCACCGAGCTGAAGCTCATGGCTTTGACAATGTGCAGGATACTTCAGACTCAGATGCCAAACAGATCGATGTTTTATTCCATTTTTGTCGCCTTGGTGCAACCAGGATGTGGTTCTTACATGCTGCTTTTGGCTTTGAACTTTCGTGCTTGCATATTGTTTCTTGCTCCGTCAGTTGACACGTTGAAATGATCGCGGCCGTCTCACTTGGTCTTCAGAGATTCCTTTTTTCCATTAATATACGGCTTACACGGAGGAGCTTGTATACAAGTCACTTGTAGTGCCAGACAATTGGGCAACATCATTGGTCTTGAATGTGAATTGATGATGAGCTCCAGCATACACTTTACAGACCGGTGTTGCCAACGCAGTTTCCTCGGATGCGTTGTGCAAGGTGGTTTACCATTACCTTCCCAGCAGTCAGGGTAGGGATTTGTAATTTTTTTCAGGTTGCCCGATATAGCTTGCCTTCTATTCACAAAGAGCGCCACGGGATCTTTAACATCCAGCAACTAATGCTGACAGACAGGAGCCCAGCTTGATGTCCATCCAATGGCATCCACCTCACCCTGCCTGTGAAACTCCAGGACGGAAGTTTATAGCTGGTTTGAGAGTCAAATCCAGGCTAGACAGCTCGGAGGCGAGCTTGCATACCTCTCGGCTATCCTGCAAGCCCGAACGTGAATTGCAATGACATTAATGGAGAATTGTCAAATCACAACTTTACGTGGGATTTGAACTTGGGATTCTATTCCGAGCATAACAATGTAACTGCCACTCAGATGGAAATGACAAACAAGCCAACCTAATCCATAGATTAACTCACAATGAAAATTTCCACCATTCTCATTTTTCACAGAAAGAGAAATGTTTGAGATTCAAACAATTAGACCTTCAAAAGTGTTTTATTTATTTATTTATTTATTTATTTTGATTGATTGGTTGATTGAAATATTGATTGTTTTTGTTTTGTTTTTTTTATGATGTTACATTTCGTCTGATCTTCTCGTATGTAAATTTGTGCAAATCTTTCTTGTGTGAAAGTAATTGTGCAAACTTGAAAGAAGAAAAGAAGAAGAATCATCGAACGTGTGTTGTGCCAATCATTGTCTAAACTTGTTCTATGGCTTTTCTTCAGGGATGGAGCTGCACGTTGACACCCTGATGGAGAGTCTCGACAATGGTGTGATTCTCTGCCGTCTCGGGGCATTTCTTCAGGCAAAGGCCAAGCAATACAACAATGTTGATAATGTCACCAAGGTACCTCAACACTCGCACTTCTCAAGATCTTGAAGACATTCAAAGACTGCCATCACCTTGTACGCTGCCTTTACGATCGCATTCGCTTGACCACGCTGTTTTTTTTGTTTTTTGTCCTCATTGAGAGCATGTTGATCCTTTTATGTTCAACAGGATGGGGCAAATGTAATGAGGGAATGATTGCCTTTGAGTCGTCGGGTCCAGGTTCGATTTCTGACCTGACGATAAACCGTCGGTTTGCTGCTTCACAAAGTCCACCGTCCTTCGGATGGACGTCGAGTCTGGTGCTACATCTTCTAACATTGGTTGATGGATGTTGAATATCCCACGGTGTTTTTTTTTTTTTTTTTTCTGAAGAGTAGGGTAATTATTGCCACACTCTGAACAAAGTCGAACGTCGGGCTTGGCCAACTGTTTTGTGAAAGGTTTGGACCAAAAAACGTTCCCGTGCCGACCCCCACAAGCGGTTGGAAATAATTAGGGTAGTAGTAGGTGTTGTTGTACCTCCAAGTAGTTTTATGAAAGGGCCTTTGAGTTTTTCACATTGCCAAGGTACAAATTGGGAATCGGTTCATGAATGATGGGAAATAAGTTAAATACGCTGATATATTTGCTTTTCTATTCTCATTGTTGAGCAAAATCATTTGACTTGCTGCTCTCCAGACGATGGAGGAGGAGAGGAGATTGGGACCATACTCTGTGCAGAGCGTTGGTGCTGCATAAGGAGTCTCCTTGGCTATTGGGCACAATCCTGGACGGGTCGCCACTCCGACACAGTATACCAGCAAGCTGGCACTCGTTTTGCCGACCTCGGAAGGATGACAGGCAGAGTCAACCCCGCCGGGTATTAATTCAACAGCTGAGTGGGATTTGAACTCGGGACCCGAGGATCCCAATGCCCTCCACCCGAACCATTAAGCCAACACCAGGTATAGATGATGGAGATTCCAGTGAATAACATCAGGCATCGCTTCACAGTGTATCCGGTATAATCTGACAATGTATGGTGTTCACGTTCTTTAAGACCATGAAGCCACTCTTGGCTTTCTATCTTTAAGAGCATCGATTCGGTAATTTCTTCAGTGCCAGTTACAATGGTCTATCCCGTACAGTACGTCGGTTCATGAAGGTCTCATGTTGTTGAGCATTGCCTACATTTCAATTTTAGTTCCTACATCAACAAAGGTGCCGGAAAGGTTTTTCTCTGGCAGCTCTTTACCCATGCCTCCTTCGAACGAGGGCCGTCTGTATGAGTGTGTGAATGTGAGGGATATTAACGGAGAGAAGGAAATTTGAGATGAAAGAAGAGGAGATGGGGGAAACGGAGAGGGTTGAGAGAAAGGGGAGTTGGGTAGTCGTTGGGAGGGGCTGGAAGACGGGTTTTGGGTCAAAAGTAATTCCACGTTTATTTTGTTTTTTATTTACTCGGCTATGATTATAAATGACCCGTAAACTTATGAGGTCCAGTTACAGCCTGAATGCATTTTGTTTTTCACTTCTGTTGACACGAAGCAAATTATGTCGTCTTCGGCGTCTTAACGACCGTTGCCCTTATTTTAGAGTGTTGATCGATGGATGGCACGCCTTCATTTTGTTATTACGTTAACATCTTTCTTTAAAGCGATGATTTTTCACGTCATTGTTCACACCTTCCTGCCATTTTATTTTCTTATTGGGTCTGCCTCGTAATCTTTTAACATTTGTCTGAAAACCTACAATCTTCCTAATATGTTCATCCTCTGTAGTTAGAGTGCATGACCGAATTATCGAAGCCATCAGCTTTGGATCGTTTTTATTATTTTTTTATTCTTTTTAGTCAATTGAAGACTGCACCATACGAGTGTCTCCACATTTTCCGCATTGTGATCACTTGTATTCTATGTCTGACCACCAAATGCTTGGGCAGCGGCCACAAATGAGATGTAGCCCGAGGCTGTGATGGACAAATATAAATCTACTTCCAACTTTTCCAGTACTAACCACCATGACGTCACAAAGAGGATCAATAGTTGGTTGTTGAGTTATTGCCAAAGCCTTTTATGAGAGACCATAAAAGGCTGAAATGTGGAAAATATTTTAACTGTATTGGCCTCATTAGTGCTTCTGAAGCATCCACTACTTTTAAGCCCCTCTCCTCCCTCAACTGTTTATTTATTTATTTACATTTCACATGAAGCACAATGATGAAGCTGACATGTAAATCACATGCAGGACAAAGACCTTGGTAGAGATCGGTGCACTTTTACATGGAGAGGTAGAGATTGGTGCACTTTAACCTGTAGGGATAGAGATCGGTGCACTTTTTTTCTTGCACTTCAAGACTACCATCCTTGATGTTGCCGGTGGATGTCTTGGAACCCACCATCAGGTGAAGAAGAACTTTGTCTCACAAGGGACACTGGATATCATTGACCAGAGTGGCAGAGCCAATCTTGATGGCAGAGCTGAGCTGTTCAGTGAGTTGATGTGTAAAACTGTACGTGCGCTAAGGGCAGACACAGGAGGTCGATGTGTGAGGAATCTGTGAAGGGGTAGAGCATCACCTGTGGTCAAGTGATTCTTGTCCGGCTTAGAGGAGTTTGTGCATTGCGATCCTCCAAGCTCGTCCCTTAATGTACTGCAGTTAGAGTGAAGGGTGGTGGACTCTTGACAGAGGAGTCTGAAGTGAACGCCTGCTGGGCTGGTTCCTTTGAGCAGCTGTACCAGGCTGATCCACTCAGCTGTTGAGTTCGACATCAGGGGTGTAAATATACCTATTTCTGACCCTCCAATCAACTGTGAACCACCTTTGTTTGTGGAAGCACAGGCTGCGGCGAACCAGTCGAAAGGGGATAAAGCTCGTGTGAGCTGTGGCGTCCATGCTGAACTTATCAAGGCTGGTGGAAATGCTGTACTCGCGTCGTCGTCTGCAGTTCTGTGCTCTTTCTGGAACAGTGGCATCATCCCAACTGACTGGGAGAGGGGCCTTGTTGTTCTTCTCGGGAAATGAAAGAGTCATCACCAGGACTGCAACGGCGACTGAGGAATCGGTTCTTTATGGGGAACGACAAAGCAGAGAGAGAGACGTCTCCACAATCTCAAATACGAAGCCCACCAGTCATCTATCGGTGTGTATACACGCACGTGACTTTTGAGCCCCAAGGACCATCTTTCCAGTATGAGGCTGATCCCATTCATTGGCCTCCGCTGCCTGTGGATGTCGCCGTCTTTCAGGTGGGTAGCCCTGCCAGGCGGCCCCTCGTTAAAGTGTTCCGCCCTCAACTAGGGCCCTCTGTAGCTTTCTACACCGCCATGGCCTGCTTTTCTTTGGCCATTCACCTGTGATGACTTTCATTTAACCACATAGCACTCTACTGGTGCCTTTATGCCCAAGTCCTCCACCTGTCCTCGTCTGTGTAGGTGGTTTTACATGACACAATATTACTCTGTTCTGTTCTGAGGTTCACAAACACCGCCTCCTCGGTGCACGTTTTAACATGGAACTTACCTCTGACAGATCCCTTATCTAAGCCACTCAACCACATGGACCAAGCTTTTCTTAACACCTAATCATTCCCTCCTCCTTCTCATGCAACACCACTTACCTATTAATCTAGCTATGTCTATCTAACTACTTTAAACTGACTTATCTATCTACCAACCTATCTTAGCCATCTACTAATTGTGATTATATATCAATGTAACTTTTAAATTTTATTCTTCAGTTGCTGTGGTTTGAAGAACTGTGTTGTGAGCAGTGTGTTTGACGGTGGAAGGGGTGGGGTAAGAGAATGGGGATCCAATTCCGCTTGCATTGAACACATAAATATGTCGGTGATCCCCGGGAAAAATGCTCCTATGGGTTTTGATTAACCTTTTACAACAGCTCATAATTTGGCGTCCATAACGCTCCATTTTCTTGTATTAAAAGATTGTTTGCAAAATGAACTTGGGCGATCCGGACAGCCGGCTTAATTTTGCTGCTGAAGAGCATTCCTTAGGTATTCCACCAAGTTGCATTGTATTCCAGTTGGTCCTGTTTACATTCAGTCAGCACCCTGATGCTAATGTTGTAAATCTGTAAGCATTTACAATATTCGTGCGCGTGCGATTAATATGGTCGGCCTTATTCCATAACCCGATCGTGAGTGTTCGGATTTGTATTTTACACCATCGTTTGTATTCGGCATCATATTCCGATGCGGACGTTGCAAATGAGGCTGGATTTTTACCCGCAGGCACTTCTTTCCATCGTCGTTAATGATGACTCCACGGACACGAAGACCACGGCACAACACTTCTGTTTATTTTCCCAACATCTGTGCACCGCTTTACCAATCCACCTCCACCTCGCTCCTCAAACCTCTATGATGCAATACGACGTGTTCAACAGCGTTTCCCCCACACCCACGCCCATCGTGGCCCCTGTCGTTTCAAATGGTGGCAACCAGGCCGTGCACAGGATATTTCAAATTCATGATTCGTTCGATGTTCATGGCTCCATCCATCTTTATTGGGCTGTTTTTCTTTGATGGGAATGATGTGCTTTAAAAAAAAAAATATATATATATATATATATATATATATATATATATATATATATATATATATATATATTGTTGAAATTATGTGCCGAACAGCTCATTTGATTTCACCTTGCATACCTGCAATCGTTGGCTTCTGTATTTGAGAATTGGAAGGTTGGCTCTCTGCGTGTGGATAGAACGGCACCTGAGTTCTCCATCTATGTAGCTCAGGGTTAATGTTTGCGATTCAAACATTCTTGTGCCTTTTAAAATTTTATTTATTTATTTTTTTTCTTTTTTTTTAAATTGCATTGGAAGTTTTCACAATTAACCTGCACATTGCATTCTCATTCTCTCCAAAGCGCATCCCAAGGAAGAAGATTCCCTTCCGCAGCAATGCTCCCTCTGGAACGTTCTTTGCTCGAGACAACACTGCCAACTTCCTGGCGTGGTGCCGTGAGGCGGGCGTTGATGACTCCTTCATGTTTGAATCTGAAGGCCTTGGTAAAATATTGCATTCCAAGTTTATTTTATTTTATTTTTTTTTTCCACTTGTGCTTTTGAGGGTGGGTTGTCAGGGGAGGGAATGGAGGAGGTGGTTCGTAGGATATGATTGTCGTTCATGTTTTAATGTGCTGTGACGTGCTTCTTTATTGTCTTCTTCGTCTTCCTCCTTTTTAATCTCTCCTCCTCGCATCTGAGTGGTTGCTGGGTAGTTTGTTTTTATTTTTTAGAAGTGACCTAATAGGTGTGGGACCACAGGCAGTGTCGCAGTGGAACAGCTTCTAAAAATTATTCTTTTATATTTTCACCATAATTACCTCTTAAACTGCAGCTTGGCGGAGCTATGCGCTCTACCGAGTGCCATTGTCGTTGGCATTCTTTCATCGTCGTTGGTTGTTGACCACGAGGTGTTATTTGTTTACTTTTGCACAAAGATCACAATCCAATCCAAAGACGTGCAATCCATTGAACGTGTGATTAGGGTGGTGTATACTCAAAAAGCTCTGTTGTGATGTAATTGCCTTTGCAGTGTTATGGTGTAACACCCTGTTCGATGTATAGATATCAAGGGGGGGGAAAAAAAAGCTAAACTTCAAAACAAATAGGCACATGGACTTGTCAGATGAGATGAATACATTCAGGCAGGTATGTTTATCCTGGGAAAAAATGAGGAAAAACAAATTAATAAATGAGGAACTGATACTCGAGGTACCCCGCTTTTTTGGTGATGTGAGGGATAGATCTGTGCAGTATGAAAGGTAAATGTTCAACGTTTTTTTTTTTTAATTTTAAATATCACGTGCACAAGCCAAGTTACTTCGATGGTTGCCATGGCAACATAATTCAGCCAATCACAGCTGTGCTCTAATCAGGTTGAGAAGATGTCATGAGGAATCTATATCTGAAATATGAAAGCTAAATGTTCAACGTTTTTTTTTTTTGAAATATTGCGTACACCAAACTAAAATGGACCGGTCGGTCGGTCGGAACTCATTTTAATACCCCTAGTCTCCAACCCTGTCTGAGGAACAACTCTGTGGGCTGGCATTGTTCAAGGCAGTATTTTGAAGTTTCAGTCTCGGACACGTGGGCCTGACAGGATGATTGAGCTGTTTAATGTTGGTTTTGATTCCCGAACTGACTGTAAACTGTCGGACTGGTGCTTCACAGGAAGTGCGTTGCATTCCAAAATGTTTTGGGATTAGTTGATGGAGGTTAAACATCCCATGGCGTCTTTTATGAAAGAAGAGGCAAGTTATTGGCTCCACCCTGAACAAATTTCAAATTCCTGACCATCCATGCAGAGCGTTGGTGCTGCCCAAGCAGTCTCCTTGGCTATTGGGCACAATCCTGGATGGGTTGCCATTCCGACGCAGGATACCGGCAAGCTGGTATCCATTTTGCCGACCTCAGAAGGATGACAGTCAACCCTACCTGGTATTAATTCAACGGCCAAGCGGGATTCAAACTCAGGACCCTAGGATCCCAAGCCCACCACCCGAAACCATTAAGCCAACACCAGGCATGTTTGAATCTCCGACCGGCTATAAACTATTTCCCCGGTGTTTCACTGGCAGGACGAGGCATCGATGTGTGTGCCCTCCCTCGGATGGATTATAACCTGGGTATCCCGTCTGCTGGCATTAGGTAGCCTCACCAGCAAGACAAATGTGCTCTGAAATGCAAGTCTTTTGGTTGGATCCATATACTCTTTTCTGTTGTTGTTGTTGTTGTTGTTGTTGTTGTTGTTGTTGGTGTTGGTGATACTTTGAACAAAAGTAAGAGGTTTTTTATTTTTTTATTTTTCCTCAAACCAACATGTCTAATTGATATGAGATTGAGTTGAAATTCAGTTCAAATGTTTGGTTGAGCTCCCCAACACAACCAGCCAAGAAACCCTATTTACCAGGACCAAGACCTGACGAGGCTCAGATTCGTTATTTTGGTAACTAAATGACCTTGAACAAGGACCAAGCTGTGATGTTCCCTCTTTGTGGGCGAAGATGGCCATTCACGTATTATATGCAAACACTTGGGTACATGAATTTGTTTCGTTGTTCGAGCTGGTGAAAGCACAGCAACCACGTGTGTGGTACTTGTAAGCAGTGCAACACCGTGTCAAGGAATCCCCAATGAGACCAGAGTGCTCACTATTCGTAGTTGAGACGGGGATTTGTAATTTGTTAAGTGTGCTGCGAATTGGTTCCCTACTCTTCCTGAAAAGCCCATTGGGTCTGTACTATTCACCAAGTAATGCGAGCAGACGGAACACCCAGCATAATCTCAATTCCAGGAATGGCGCATTTTGTCATGTAACGCCCATGGGGATCAAATACGCAAAGGCAAAATGAAAGAAGTCCGTTGTGGTTTCTCACTCTTCTGCCCATGAATGTTGCTCATCCAAACCTTTCCCAACTGCACCTCATTTGTACTGTGACTTTTTTTTTAAATCAGTCAGTTGCATTATTTATATCAGCCATTTCTCTGTGCTCTATTTTCTTGCAGTTCTGCACAAGCAGCCCAGACAGGTATGCCTTTGCCTCATGGAGATTGGCAGGATAGCATCCAGGTAAGGTGTGATCGACGCAAGGGACATATTGTTTGTACCCCACTTTCTCGAGTTGTTGATTCGAAGTTGAAGTGGTGTTTGTTCTGAAATGATGATGCTGAACCGTTATTTGTAAGAAGTTCACTTGGTGCCTTACTTAATTTATGATGATTGGTGAAAGCTCAACTGGTGTGATGCATTAAAATGAACATGAACGGCATTCGGTAGAGCGCATACCTCCGCCAGGCTGAACAGTTTACGTTTTATATCCCACTGATAGGCCAGATCTGCTGACCTGAACCAAAATCTAAATGGCTTGTTCTTGTCACACACCCAAACTCTCCACCAAATTTTGACCAAAATTGAAAAACAAAATTGCCGCCAAAACCACATTCAAATGTATCACTGACCAACAAAACGTGTTCACCTGTAACTGAAAGTATAGGTGCTCGCTTTAAAATTTGAAGACATAAATGTTCAGAAAGTGCATATCTACCTAAAAAAAAAACATATATATATATATATATATATATATATATATATATATATATATATATATATATATATATATATATATATATATATATATATATATATATATATATATATATATATATATTGATTTATTTGGAGCCTGGTGTTGGCGCAGTGGTTAGGGCAGCGGCTTGGGATCCAAAAGGTCCTGAGTTCAAGCCCCGTTGGGCCACTGAATAAATACACCAGGGGGTTGACTCAGCCTGTCATCCTTCCGAGGTCGGCGAAATGAGTACCAGTGTACTGGGCCGGTGTATACCCCGGTTAAAATCGGTGTACCATATCCCTGTGTCGTAAGAGGCGACCAGGGTTGCGTCAGGAAGGGCATCTGGCATAAAACGT
The DNA here is from genome assembly GCF_056783735.1 of Eptatretus burgeri. NCBI lineage: Eukaryota > Metazoa > Chordata > Myxini > Myxiniformes > Myxinidae > Eptatretus > Eptatretus burgeri. The sequence continues at coordinate 8,223,279 of NC_140965.1, read as the reverse complement.
GTGCCAAATCACAATGCTGATCATACGGATGATCCGCTGTGGCGACCCCTAACGGGAGCAGCCGAAAGAAGAAGAAGATATATATTGATTTATTTTCTTTGCAAAAAAGTTTTTAGTAGGCCGATAAAAAAAAAAATTCATTCTAATTCTTGCCTTTTCTTCTCTTTCATCTCTTTTACTCTCTTTTCTGTCTTTTGTTATCCATCTCTCGAAGGAGAAGTGAATTCTTGCAAAAAATTTTCTGGATGGGTTTGAGGGTTGTGGAGTAGCGGCTCAAACCCCGAATCCTATCCAGGTTCCTCCTGATGACTCCATCTTTGCTCTTTACTTCTTTGGGTTCCTTTTGGTCTTCCGTTTGATTCAATTTTGAACAACTGTTTCTTCATAACAAAATAGTTAGGCATTGCATGAATGCTTTTTTTTTGCGTGCTTTTATCATCGATGCGCATATTCACTTTCACAAACACCTACACTACTCTCTATCTTAACCTCACATACCCTTTGCCTGTCTAAATCTAAAATGAACCATTTTCGGAAAGTTTTGTCCTGTCCACAATACATGCACATATACATGATACATAAAGACATTGTGCAGTGCCGAAGAAAATCTACACCCGCTTTCAAATCTTTCACCTTTTGTTGCCTTGTAGCCTGGAATTAAATTGCATTAAATCAGACTTTTTACGCCTTTATTTGCACATCGTAACCCACAACTTTCAAGTGAAAAACAAATTTGACGAATTTCAGAAAATTCATTCAAAATACAAAGCTAGAATATCTTGGTTGGATATGTGTCCCCCCACCCCCCCCCCCCCGAGATAATACTTGGTGGAAACACACAGTGACAGAAATTATAGCTGTGAATCTGTTGGGATGATAGGTCTCTACCAACTTTGCACACCTTGATTGGGCAATATTTGTCCATTCTTCTATACAAAACTGTTCAAGCTCAGTCAAGTTGCATGGAGACCGTTGGTGGACAGCAATCTTCAAGTCATTCCACAGATTTTCGATTGCATTTAGGTCAAAGCTCTGACTGGACCACTCAAGGACATTTATTTTCCTGTTCCTTTGTCACTCCAGTGGAGCTTTGGCTGTGTGCTTCGGGTCGTTGTCATGCTGAAAGGTGAACTTCCGTCAAAATTTCAGCTTTCTTGCAGAGGGCAGAAGGTTTTCCTCTGGGATTTTTCTGCATTTTGCTCCATCCATTTTCCCTTCTATCTTGACAAGTGCCCCAGTCCTTGCTGATGAAAAACATCCCCATAACATGATGCTGCCACCACCATGCTTCACAGTTGGGATGGTGTTCTTTGGGTGATGTATTTTCATGCTTGAAATTTCACGACGTATGCCGGCGTATGACTCACACATTCCGCTATGCTGGCCACAAGTTGTATGCACGGTCTGCGATCGTTGACAGATGTCAACACATGCTACTTGAAAGTTAATCATGAGTTGAGACACGCCGAGGTAATGTTTAGCGTACCCGAAACTTATTTCTAACCTGTGATCAACGTGTTGTTGGCACGTTACGCGTTCAATGCCACACGTCGACAGACGTTACTTTTAAGTTGCTCATGGGCTGAAAGACGTCGGTATAATGGATCGTCCTTGCTTTAGCGTCCACGGCCACGGCCAGGACACTTATTTGCAGCATTCTTCAAACTTTTCTTCGGCATGACGAGGATGTTCGCACTTCGATGTCTAGCTTGGCTATGATTCTAATTGTCCATCGGCAGCGTCTATTTAAAATAGTCGAGTTTGAGCGTTTTAACACGTTCAGAAGAAACGCTTCAAATTTCCAAACCCCAGCGTCAAAAAACAAAGGCGAGTGACAGCAATTTAAATCGTTCATTGTAAACAATGAAAATAGCTGAGTGGTACTGTTTAAAAGTCGTTGAGTGTAAAAAAAAATCCAATTGTTGAGCGCAAGCGTCTACTTTCAATAGTGGAGATGCAGCCATTTAAATCGTTGAGTGGCAGCCTATGAAGAGCAAACCCCACGTCACCGGCAAAGATAAACTGCCGCACGATATGGATAAGTTAGGCTATCGTTGGGCATAGTTTGTGAACGCCGGCTTCACGATAATTATTCGTTGGTATATCGTATCTATAAGTAATCAAAGCGCTGTATGCACATTATTAGTTCATTGTGCATTTGTCCAACCCGTTATGAATAGACCTAAATCGTAAAAACAAGCCATAGCTCATTGTTGAAAAAGCCCCATAAAATATTAGCCGCGAAGAACTTTGAACAATGGTGAAAAGATGTCTCCTACCCGTGGACACGCGGACGCAAGGACGATCCATCATAACCCACACCCTCCCCCTCACACTCACCTACTACTGCCAACATGAACAAACTACTACTAATACTGATACTAATACTGATACTGATACTGATACTGATACTGATACTGTTACTGCTGACATGGACATCGACTCAAATAGGACTCGAAAACACTGTTGGGTTCCCCTTTTATGAACACCATTTTTATATACCAATTCCCAAAACCGCTGGGAACACGTCTTTATATGGCAGTTGTAAGCTAGAAACACGTTCATTTATTTTTTTTGTCGACCGGAAGACGTCATTGGAATACGTCTACATACGTCGATGTGTGTTGGGACTACGTAAAGAATTGGTTCAAAGCACGTCAAACATAAGTTAGAAATAGGTTTCGCGTAAAAAATACATTACCACGACGTGTTTCGACTTCTGAGTAGCTTATAAGTAGCGTTTGTGGACGTGTGTAAGCGTCCACATATCGTGTGTAAAACTTATCCCCATCGCATGCGGAGCGTGTGTCATACGCCGAGTACGTCGTAAAATTTTGAACATGTTTAAAATTTCTTGACGTACTCTACTTACTACGACGTATGATAGCGTACTTTAGCATTCTACTCACGTATACCAAACTTACTCATACCGTATTTGACGTGCCCCCAACGTTTTAGACACATTTTTCTTAGGTCGGCATACGCTGGCAAGATCGCCAAGGTGTGACCACGATGTTGACACTTCCATTTCTACGGCAGTTATGATTCGAATCGTTGTGCGTCAGCCTTTTAATAGGCTACGTCACGACATCGTCGGCGATGCGTGCAACGCGCTATGCCTAAGTTAGACTATCGTTGGGCATCGGTTGTGTAGGCCGACAACAGGTTCAGCATTCGTTGGTATAAGTTATCTATAACACAACGAAACATTCTGTGTCCGTTACCAATGCGTTATACATAAGACCAAGTCGCTATGAATACGTCCGAATCTTTAAAAAAAACATCAAAAGTTCAACATAAGCCAGCGTTTTACATACATTTTAATACGTTGCCATCGCTGGCTAAAACGTCAAGGTGTGACCGGGCCTTTACCCATAACGTATTCAACGTGTGCCAGCATTTTAGAAAAAAAATTCAAAAATCGGCATACGTTGGCTAAAACGTCAAGGTGTGACCGGGCCTTTAGAAATACATGAGGAAATGTCTGCAAGTTCAGAGCGTTGTCCATCACTTTGGTTACGGACTTTGGCGTAACGGAATACTGCATAATGGAGGAGTTTTATAAGGGAGTAATGTGTACAACCCACAATGTGGAGCATGCTATCTGGGGGCTGCCTTAACAGTTAAGGTGGCTGGCTGAAGACCTTAGGGTCAGTGTGACCACTCCTCATTTTCATAAATGCCAAGGTGAGCCAATGAAAAAAGCCAAGAATTCACAAGGTTTCGGAAAAGCGATGATAATAGAAAACCTATACGCCAAGAAAACCTGTCGAAAACCAAAACGCCAAGGTGAACAACGAATAGCCAAGATCTTGTGAAAAAAGCCAAGAGGGTCTTGATTTTGAGCCCCTGTCATAATGTTAAATACCATCAGATGAGTTGACTCAGCCTGCCATTGGCCTTCCGAGGTTGGAAAAATGAGTTCCAGCTTACTGGAAATGGGACACTGATTCAGTGGCACAGCTGTGCTCCCAACAATAAGGCAACCAGCAGCCATAGGCTGCATACAAAATAATAATATTGACCTTCAATATGGCTGCCCAGTGAGTTTCTTTTGCTCACTATCATCATCTGAGGTGTATATGTATGTATATATATATATATATATATATATATATATATATATATATATATATATATATATATATATATATATATATATATATATATACATATATATATATATATATATATATATATATATATATATATATATATATATATATATATATATATATATATATATATATCGTTGTGGTTGACCAAATTCGCAAACCACCATTCAGGTCCCTTAGGTGAGATATCTCGGTAAGTATATGTGTAGTTAGGCCCAAACCCGTTGTCTAGAGGGAATAAATGTCATTCATGCGTGCTGCGACTCTTCAGGATAGCCGTTTTTCTTTTACTATCTTTATTTTGGACCAACCGCCATTATTACCACCACCAACCACGTCTCAACAGCCATCACAACAACAACCACCAACCACAACGCCGCTTCACCACAACCGCCACGACCTTTACCGTCACAACTCGCCACCATCGCATCACCGTCATCTCGCGCCACTCGTGGGCACCGATGCTGGACTCGTGTAGAACGCGCACCGAGCAGCGTGTTCAAAAGCATCGCGGACTTTCCGCAGAAAAACGGATCAAAAACGACTCACGCCCACTTTTGTTCCGTCCAATCGGTGAGCGAGGGGCGATTTGGCCCCGCCTCCAGGGCGTTGGAGGGCGGTCGCTATATGCAAATTCATGGATCAAAAAGCATTCACGCCCACTTTTTCTCAGGCCAATGGGGAGCGAGGTGAAAGGTCGGAGGCAGAGGGTCAAAGATGAGGGAGCGAAGCCACGGGGCTTATAAAAACGACTGCGTTCGTCAGTCGAGTGGAGTCCAGTGGAAGTTGAGAGGAGTTCAGTTCGCAGGAGGAAGAGTTGAGTTGGAAGCGGAGGAAGAGTTCAGTGCAGTTGGGAGTTCGCGGAGTCAGAATGAAGAGGACGGAGCTGTGGAGAGGCGGCGGCGGCGAAGGCGGACGAGGGGTGCTCGTGTCGGATTCGGGGAACTGAGGAGAGAGAAAGGCCGGCGGCGCGACCGAGGTCGTGGTGGAGACGCTCGTCGCGGGACCTGCGATTTTGGTGAAATCCTCCTTTCCCCGAGCATCAGCAACCCCCTCCTGTTTCCCCCCGCGCTGAGATAGTGCGACAAAAGGGGGCCCCCTTCCCACCCCCTACCAGACACTGTCCGCGAGGCCCGCGGAGTTGAGGCACCACCGCCGCTCCGCGTCTCATCATCAGACGGGTAGGCCCGACACGGTCTCGGCCCCAGGCCCGCCTACCTCCTCATCCTGGAGGGTGGTTCTCTTTTCTTTTGCTTTGGGAATATGTGTTGTCGGCGCCGTCTGTGAAGTAAAATTGTATAAGTGTTGCCGTGTGCTTGCGTAGTCGGTATTAGATCTGCATTGTCGCATTTGCTTTTTGTCTTCTTCTTTTCTATGTGCGTTTGGTGGAATTGTATATGTGTGCTTCCCGTGTGCCGCGAAATAAATGTGCTTTTGGTGGAATTGTATATGTGTGCTTTCCGTTCATCGCGAAATAAATGTGCTTATTATTGAACTGTTTTCCCGCTTCGCTTCGTCATTTCTTTCATTGAATCCCCATCTTGCTTCACGTAAAGGGTTGGTCCTGGGCAAAGACGCCCGATAATTAATCGAACCGTCGAGGCCGACGAATAACACCGCTCGGTTATCCCGATAGTACGGAACGGGTCGCTTCAGTGGCCCGTGTCCGAAGTCAACCTGCGGCGAGGTGCGATCGCCCGGTCTACCCTCCGTGTGGGTACTTAGGTAGGTCGAATTTGGCGAGCAACCCTATCCCACGCGGGGGCCGATTGGCTCGATCGCGGTGAGACCGAAAGGTCCACCCGTGACTGGTTCCCGGCGTTAGTCCGAGAGGGTCACGACTGGATTGTCCGTCCGGTGGGCGACGTGCCGCGATTCGAGTTACGTGGCCGTTCGCACGCCGGCGGGCGCGAATCCGCGACAATATATATATATATATATATATATATATATATATATATATATATATATATATATATATATATATATATATATATATATATATATATATATACATATATATATATATATATACATATATATATATACATATCTATATATATATATATATACATACATATACACACACATATATATTGCTATTCTCGGAACCGCATGCATCCAACAGATAGTGGTCCCAAGACAGTCATTCCATTACTAGCCGAAACCCCGTCGCAGACGAATTCCGTTCCATGAGTCCAATATGACAACCAGTGGCGGCTGTTGTAAGAGCTGGATCCCAGTCGATGTACTCCATGAACTTACCTAATGAGGCCTACAAAACGTCCTTTTACACGACATTTTTGGTGTACACTACTCCTTGTGAAGAAGTCCCCTGATTTGTGCACGTGTCTACTTTGACGTACAAACACCGTATCAAAACTTCTCAGGTCACAGTACCGAGAAAAACGTGATGCGACCGCAAGGAGGAGCACAAAATTGGTCCTTCAGTATAAATATAGAGAAGATACATGTTTTGTGTTGCATTTTTTTGTGTCAAATTCACATTCTGAGGTAGTCAGCATGTGCAGAAGAGGGTTTTACATTGCAGACGCTATTTTTGAGGAGTGGAATTGCACCTCTCAGCGGTGACGGTCTGTCGACGACAGACGTAATGATGTCATGACGTCCTTATGCCTCTCAGCGGTGACATCACACGTTGCCATGTAAACGAATGTAAAACGGAAAGTGTTTATTCTACTTCAGAGTTGAAGTTTGACTATTGTCACTATGTGCGACGCACTCTTACAGGTACGAAGTTTCTTTCAGTCCAGGTCACAGTACCGAGAAAAACGTGATGCAACCGCTAGGAGGAGCACAAAATTGGTCCTTCATTATTAATATATAGATTACACGTGTAGATAGTCCGTTTCCTTTTGTTTAGTGGGACAACAAGGAGTGCGTTGCGATGATCTCATAGCTAGGGTTGCTTAAATCATTTTCTCCTTCATCCCTACTTTTCTTTTCGTCTAATTATTCCTGAGGTAAATCAGCCACGTGCCCCTTCGCTGTGAGGTGGGGCTTCATGGAGGCCAGCATGTGCGGTGCCGCTGTGAGGGAACTGCTGCACAGAGATCCTCATTCCCGGGCGAGCCCTGGGCCCGGCGTGTGCGACGAGTCGTGTAGTCTGCTTGGCAGTGCGGGATTATTTACTCGGGCTTCCGATGGTCTGGGGAGGATTGCCGGTTGCATTAACCAGAGAGTTGGTGTCAAAGCCACCCAATGCTCGCCTGTTTATACATTTATCGTTTTTAAAAGACTCGTCTAATAATTAATATTTTTTATAAAGCATTGCAGTGAAGTCTGATCCAAATAATTTTAAAGCAATCTATGTATTTGTAATTTGTAATTTGTATATTGTAAACTGCTGGCTGCAGTGGATTCTCCACGGATGGTGAACGTCTTCTCGTCTCTCCGGCCAGCGAAGCTGCGATGGAGCCGGGGAATGTACATTGCGAGTCACATTGGCACGCGCGGAACGAGCGTGTTGATTGACGCTGGTTGAACGCCAGAGCGGGCAGGCGGGACCCTCGACCGTTCGCCCGGGCACGGTCCAGGGGTTTTTGCGGGACGGTTCGCATGCCAATTTCGGTGTGGGCGATTTGTGTCATATCGTGGGGTCAGAGCGAAATATGTTCGCTGTCTGGGATGGCCTTGCTGGAAACGAAGTGAAGCGTGTTCCGGCCCAAGTTAGCGGGCCACGTGAGGGATCGGGGCCAATCGGAGCGCCCGATTCAGGTGATGACGTTTCGATTCGGGGTGGCCCCTCCCCCTGCGCTGCAGGTCCTACAAAGGTCGTAGCAGTCCCTCTGCCTTGCTCTTTCTCTTTCTCCGCCTCTCTCCCGCTCTCGCCTCGCCTCGTCGACACCGCCACGATCCTCCTCCTGCTGCCTAGACTCCGCAACCTCGTCTCTGCCCACACGACGTCAACCCCACTCGCCAACCTGGTCCCGCCTACCAGTCCATCCTCGCACTCTGGACTCCTCCCCTTCTCCACTCAAGCTCCTCCTTCACGAACACGGTCTCCACACGCGCGGCTAAAGCCAGGGACGACGTGCCCACTGTCAGGTACTGCACCACAGAGAATCCCCCCCTCGTCCCCCCCCGAAACGTATTGGTGGCGCGTCGTGCTATCAAGCACAAAGGTACCAAGATCATAGCCTCGACTTCTTTCCCTTCCTGTTGCAAAACTTTCTCTTCATCGGGTTGTGTGTGTGTGTGTGTGTGTGTGTGTGTGTGTGTGTGTGTGTGTGTGTGTGTGTGTGTGTGTGTGTGTGTGTGTGTGTGTGTGTGTGTGTGTGTGTGTGTGTGGTGTCCTGGCGCCTGTCTGCTTAAGTAAGGCTGCAGAAGATCGTTATCATTATTATTTTTATTAATTTCACATTAAGTCTGCTCTGTGTCCCATTTTGTCAGTTGCCTGTTTATCTGCTGCACCACACCTCTCTCCCCTATCTCTGCACAACACACCCCAATAAATCCTTATCGTGCCACATACCTTTCCTCACCCACTGTAAATAAATTATCATTAGGAATGTTCCCTGCTCGTTTTTGTCTTTTCTTCCATTGATCCAGCATTGTCCAAATCCGAGCTTAGCCAGGACTTTATTCCCAACAATCTGTTCCTTTTAGCCAGTAAGTCCTTGGCAGTGTTGCTCGGCTGCATCTGATCCGGTAAAGTGATCCGGTCCGGAAGAGTGATCCGGTTCGGACAAGGCATACCGAGGGCGTGTTCCCCGGTAATTAAACTACGTGATTAATTAGGTAACCCGATTAACCCATAGACGGGAGGACCCCAGGTCACGCAGTTGAGTTATTGGCGTCAACGGTCGGTTGAGCGACCCGCCGCGTCACGGAATTATCCGTGTGCGACGGCCTACAATTCCGGGGAGTCTGGTGGAAACCGAGATAGCTTTCCCCACCTCGTGGTCTTCTCACCCGACCCCCGGCCCGCAACAATGTTGTTGCGGTTCTCGTAACCGCATGCATACAACTGATAGGTGTCCTCAGATAGTTATCCTATTATTGTATGTGTAGAAAGTTCCCAACCTTTTGTCTAGCAGGACAGCAGGGAGTGCGTTGCGATGGGCTATTAGTTAGGTTATCAAATCATTTTTCCCCTCTATCCCACTTCCCACTCTTCCTCTTTTCACTTCTGAGGTAAATCTGCCTCGCTTACCCCTCGTCTCGCTTACCACAGCATGACAATCCATGGTGCCTTCTGCCTCGCTTGCTCCCCTGGTCTCGCTGGCCACAGTGTGACGATCCACGTTGCCTTCTGCCTCGCTTGCTCCCCTGGTCTCGCTTACCACAGCATACCACCATCTACCCAGTCTCGTTTTCTGGGCAAGAAGGCAGACGTGGGTGGTGAGTCACGTACGCTTTGCACCCAGGTGGGCGGAGTGTACCAGCGTCTGGCCGATGCCCGGCCCAGGAAGGCGGACCAAGCGAGGGGTCAGAGCCAGTCGGAATGCCCAACTCGGATGATAATGTCGGAGTCGCTCCCTGAACCTCGGATCTTTAAAGCATGGAGAAATCCTCCGTGTAGAAGAAGGAGGAATGGAGGAGGAATTGAGGAGAATTGTGGAATTGAAGGAGGAGTGAAGTGTGTGTTCCTGCTACTTGTCTCCGACCACACGGCGTCGACCAAGCGTCCTGCCTATTGCTCCACCCTCGCCCTCTGGACTAACAGATAGTGGTCCCAAGACAGTTATTCCATTATTATACGTGTCGATACTTGCTTTCCTTTTGTTTCGTGGGACAACAAGGAGTGCGTTGCGATGATCTCAGAGCTGGGGTTGCTTAAATCATTTTCTCCTTCATCTCTACTCTTCTTTTCGTCTGATTATTCCTGAGGTAAATCAGCCACGTGCCCCTTCGCTGTAAGGTGGGGCATCATGGAGGCTTGCACATGTGGTGCCGCTGTGAGGGAACTGCTGCACAGAGACACACAACTGCTGCACACTGTGCGGCGAGTCATGTAGTGTGCTTGGCAGTGCGGGATTATTGACTCTTCTCCACTCAAGCTCCTCTGACAGACACGATCTCGACACGTGCGGCTGTGGCCCGAACTACACAACCATTGCCGGGTACCGCACCATGGAGCATCCCTTCCCCCGAAATGCTCAGGTACCGAAAAACTATAACCTCAACTCCCTTCCTCCCTGGCTGCAAAAGTCCTTTTCTTTTCATTGGGTTTTCTTTGTCTGAGTATGTTGGCACCTGTCTGTCAAGTAAGCCTGGAGAAGATCTTTTGTTTTTACTGTGAAGATTCTCACGTCAAGTCTGCACTGTGTCTGCTTTGGTAAGTTGCTTGTATAATTGTCGCACCCCCCACACCCCTCTCATCTTTCCCTGCGTTATACACCCAATAAACCTTTGTTCTGCCACATGCTTTTCCTCGCTTATTGTAAATAAATAATTGTTGGAGAAATGTTCCCAGCTCGCCTTTGTCTTTTCCCTCATTGGTCCAGCATGGTTCGGATCCAGGTTTAGCCGGGTCTTTATTCCCAATGGTCCATTCCATCTGGCCGGTACGTCCTTGGCAGTGTTGCTCGGCTGCATCCGATCCGGAAAGGTGATCCAATCCAGTAGAGTGATCCGGTTCGGACAAGGCGTACCGAGGGCATGGTTCCCCGGTGGTTAAACCACGTGGTTAATTAGGTAACCCGATTCCATAGACGGGAGGACCCTAGGTCACGCCATTGATTTATTGGCATCCACGGTCGGTTAAGCGACCCACCGTGTCATGCAATTATCCGTGAGCAGCGGCCTACAATTCCGGGGAGTCTGGTGGGAATCGACGTAGCTTCCCCCACCTTGTGGTCTTCTCACCTGACCCTGCCGGCCTGCAACAAAATATATATATATATATATATATATATATATATATATATATATATATATATATATATATATATATATATATATATATATATATATATATATATATATTTCCCACCCGTTTCCAGTAAGCTGGAACTCATTTTGCCAACATAGGAAGGCTGATGGCAGGCTGAGTCAACTTGACTGGTGGTATTTTGACGTTTGCACGTGGTCCATGCTTAAGAGCCGCATTGGTATGCATTGCTGTCGACGCTATCGGTGATGATTTGCCAATAAGTGATGAAACCGGTCCGGTAGCTGACGGAGTGTATAGCATTGGGATTGTCTTGTGTGTACCATGTGTGAACGTCTTTATAGTTGATGAGAAACTGGAGAGGGTTCGAAACAGCGTTACCACTTACCTTGTGTAAGGCTTCTTGGATTGCTTTATGCAGCTACTTTGGCTGGAGGAGTGTGGGAGGGGTCAAATATATGTATGTATGTGTATATATATGTATATGTGTATATATATATATATGTGTATATATATGTATATGTGTATATATATATATATATATATATGTATATGTGTATATATATATATATATATATATATATATATATATATATATATATATATATATATATATATATATAATACACACACACGTGTGTATGTGTTTGCATTATAAAAACTTTAACAACTTTTTATCGGACGTGTTTCTGTAAAACCCTTCTTTGTTTCCTTCTCCCTCAATTCAAGTTCCGCCATGATTTTCAAATTGTGTACACAACATTATAAATTCTCTAAATCTCCACCAAGACGCATTCTCCTGTTTAGGCAAGTTTGGAGATCAAGAGAGTTCGAGTGTTTGGTTTCGAAGCAGCTGCTCTGTCGACACAAAGTCTCAAATAAATTTAAAACCTGGAGGGTTCAGCATTGCAAAAACTGGCACTATTTGCATTTTAATCATGCATCCCTGCACAAACAGGGAAACGGTCAGGCTTCGTCTTGCCCAAAAGATGCTGTTACACCCCTGCACAACAAATGGCTTGTTAACACCACGACCAATATTCTGAAACCTGCAGTGAGTTCTTATCAATACAGTGCAGTGATAATGAAACTGGAAGAGCTGGTGTTTTATAACTCTTTGGGCCTGAAAAATCTGATGCAATCGTCCTGAAAACTCCTTCCCTTTGAGGATAGTCTGCTGTCCTCGTTGATGGGAACATGTTCGATGAACATAACTTCATCTTTGTCCTCAAATTGGGCAACATTAGTCTGAGCATACCCTGTAAATGAATGAGATATCCATTTGTGTTCCCAAATGGAGCAGATATAAGTCTGCTGTTAGTTGATGACCATGAAATCGGTTTTTGGCTTTTTGATCTCTCGCGATGGTGACTCCATCATGTGGCTCATCAAGTCCTAAGCAGATATATGTATACTTATGTGGGCACTTGGTGTGCCACTTCCAGTCCCTCTTACTTCTGTCAGTCCAGCTATGCTGATTGATAGTCATTCCAGTTCCTTGGACATGAGCGAAGCTGCTCCAGTGACTAGCATGGCCTAAGCCTGGCTGGCTTTCTAGACGCGCACAAGCATAGTCGGCTGGTGAGACTGCCACCTTCTTCAAGGGAGGATGTCCTTACCCTGGTCTCCCATGAATACTCTGTCGGATGTTCATCCAGAAATACTGAGCCCCATTAGCGTGGTTCCTCAACGAACCAGTTTCCGGTCTGCACCACGAGGAGGTGAGATTGATTTGTGTGTCCACAGTAAATCAGCAAGTTCTGTAAGTGGCTGGCTGACCCCAACATTGCTGGCAATAATTCCAGGACAGGGACACACCTTGCAGACACTGGAATGAGGCAACGTAAGTGGCACAAGACAGGCTAACCTAGAGTTCCCTCATTACTGTGGCTACATGATAGCAGTGACATGTCAGATGTGATGAGCATAACTGCGTGGCAGTAAGTGAATGCCTCTTGTATTACGCGGTCGCAACACCCCACCTTGATAAATCGTGAAAACTCTGACCAAAACTAGGTGCCCATTTGTTCCTTTGGCAATGAGATCGGGTAATTTATATAATTATCGTACCTTCTAAATCTGAAGAAAGCAAATTTTTACAACATGCTGCCATCGTGACAGATATGGCATCGAACCCCCGGGCCTCGTGAAGCTCGAGAAAGAGATTGAGCAGGAAGAGGCAAGCACGGTGTTGCTGCCCACTTCCGAGGACTCAACGACATCCTCTGAGCCCACACCACCACCATCACCCATCGCACAGACAGCAGTACCAGTGGTGGTTAGCACACCTACTCCATCCAAACCTGCCAAGGACCGCAAGCAGTGCCAGAACAAAGCATTGGATACCGCTGTAAGTTCTTTGCTGAAGCTTCACCATTTTCAAGCACCATTCACCATGTTTGTCCATTGTCAACAAATGTCATTGTAATTTAAGTAAAGGTACACTGATGTCGGCGGATTTCTCTGTCCTGCGTGTGATCCATATACAATGCCCGAAAGCTCTGCATCCTCAGCATAATTATGTAGACAAAGAATTGGGTAATCATCATGCCTTTTCGATTAACTTTTTGTGATGGACCATATTGGTGAGATGAACTTTGTCCATTCATTTCAGTTCTTCGTTAATTATTCACCACTGCAGCCAAGGAGGAAACGGATGTAACCCAACATGACGATCAGATCATTGCAATGTTCTACTTTTTGCCAGTGCCACAGCTTGGAGTATATCGTCCTTTGTTTGGCACTCATTTTTCATGTGAACGACCTCCAGGAGGTGAATGAAGATGTCCACTCATCCTCTCGATATAAAGGATTCCTTTTGTGCTAAAATTCATGACTAGTCTACAAACATTTCAGGGGAGAACCAATTTTGTGTATGTCGTTACTCTATCGCAGGCGATTCAAATTCAAATGAAGGCCGCAGAAAATTGTATTTTGTTCAGTGTGCTGGCGATAACTCGCCACCTATTTACGTAAGACACCATATTATCTTTGACGTCCACCAACGACCGTGAGTGCTGACAAATGGCTCCTATGGCCGAACGTCCTTCCAATGAATGGCGCACACGTTGATGCTTCACCCTGCACACGACACAACAGGTGGACGGCTTGGAACTGGATTGAGGTTCAAACCCAGGCGAGACGGCTCAAAAGCGAGTGGGCATACCTCAAAGCTATCCTGCCCGCCCCGCCCCATATAATATAATAATTAGGTAAAACGAAATCATTTTCCTTTACAAACTAGAACGGCACTCGGTTTTGCCTCGCACGCTCATTCTGAACAATAATACCATCATGAACTGATCACACTGCTATTATGGCCCATATACCTGTATCATCCATCTATGCACCCTATTATGTCACATACGTTGTTCATATATATGATCTGCGTAGCTTTATTTATTGATTTATTGATTTATTGATTAAGACATTTAACAACCACTTTTGTACACATTAATGCGAAATTGCATCAATGAAGGTGAATATAATTTTTTTTTGAAACCATATTCCCCATGGCTCGTCGATCACATGTATGAAGGTTTGCATCGATCTGTTCAGCGGTTCTGGAAAATATTTACTTATTTATTTAACGTTGTTATTTTCAATCCAAAATGGCCACCGAGCCACGTGACCAATGACACCATAAATTTAATTCTTCACTCACATCAGGTAGTAGATCACATTATTTTTCAGATTTTTCGGATGAAGATTTTCATTAAACCAATTATGGCTGGAATACCACTTCACCGATGATGTCATTGCTATCACCCTATATACCCCATGGGGAGTTGATGACATATGCCAAGTTTCAAATTTTTTTTTGTTGATGAGCGGTTTTGGAGAAGATGTCCAAACATTCTCCTTTAATCCAATACTGTATATCGATTGGACAAGCGGTTGCAGATTATTATTTTTTTTTAATCTAAAATATGTAGATGTGGACACAGACACAGGCAGACAGACATACAGGGGCATTTCAATATTCTTGGAATCCCTTTTTGGTGAGACTGTTTTTAAGCTTAGTTTGAAAAAACAAACTTTGATGTGTCTTTCACTCAAATGAGTATCTCTCTTATTGGAACATTTGGAATGTGACGCATGTGATTTGCACACAATAATCCATGAGGCTTCGATGACGATAAGGATAAAGGGAAGTTTTCTGGATGCTGCCCCAAATCAAGATTCCTTTTAAAATCCAGCTTTGTGATGAGAACGCCATGAAAATGCTCTGAATGTCATTCATTAAGGTTCATCCATCCATCCATTGGGACCATACTCTGCGCAGAGCGTTGGTGCTGCCTAAGCAGCCTCCTTGGCTTTTGGGCACAATCCTGGACGGGTCGCCACTCCGACACAGGATGCCAGCAAGCTGGCGCTCATTTTGCCAACCTCGGAAGGATGAAAGGCAGAGTCAACCCCACCTGGTATTAATTCAACAGCCGAGTGAGATTTGAACTCAGGATCCCAGGATCTCAAGCCCACCACCCTATCCATGAAGCTGACACCAGGCATATTGCGGTCACGCCGAAGCGAAGCAAACCAACTGTTTCGATGTATGTTTGTGGAGACTGATTTGTCCAAAGATAAACTTCCTTAGCATTGATCTTTTGTAAGATGAATTGCTTAAGTTTATTGATGTTCCTGAAATAGTGTTGAAAACCAAGTTGCCGACGGTCTGCATCCATGTTATCAACCTTGTTACAACCCTTAACTTGCTTTTGGTGGTTTTTGCAGAAAACTTAATTTACCTTGTGTGTGGTCGTCCGCGATTCTGGTGGAAATGCTTCTGCTCCTCCTTTGCCGTGGGTTATCATTTAAGCTTTGGAATAATCGACCAAGCCTGGCATGAATAAGTCATGGTTGGAGCCGACCATTACGGAGACCTTCAGCAAAGGAAAATCGATAGAAAGAGCTGCCGGCCATTGGTATTGTCAAGAATTTGCTGCATGGCTGTTAAACTCATTCCAGCTGAGAAATTAGGGAGAAAATAGTTAATAGCATCTTAATTGCACCGGTGCTCTGGTGTCGGTTCAGCACCGTATTTTAAATGCAAGGGTCTTGTATTGTGGGTGGTGGTGTTACAATGGGTGAGTACATTGAATGTGGACCTTCATATGGTTTTGCATCTGTTTGTGTGACCCTTCTGTCTCGGTTCTTCGTCTTGCTTTGCCCATCAGATCCGGCGGATTTCAGAAAAGCTCCCTTGCAGTTGCCAGCACAAGTTTCAGATTGAATTCTGCTCTGCCGGCCGCTACCGTTTCGGAGATAAAATAGTCTTTGTGCGGGTAAGTGGATGAACCAAGGTCCGTAAGCCCCTCAGATGAAATGCTTTGTTTGTTTTTTTTACCACCTTGATATTCATGTTAACACAGCATGATGCAGGTATTTGTAGATATAGCTGAATGAATCACAGGACCCTCAAATTGATTTGAACTTTCCAAAAAGCATACTTTCAGAGTTGCAACTACATCATTTCAGATAATTACACCAAAATATATATATTTTTTTTAATTTAACTTGAACACTATGTGAAACTGCTTTTGACTACATTGTCTGAAGCATCACCACCAGCTCAATGCACCGCCTGAAGCAATGCCGCTACCTAATTTTACAGCCTCAATAACCTCTTGTAGCTAATTATACCATCTGAAGTACCACCGCAAACTTGCTGCACTGCAGTTAGCAAACGACTCTCACCTGAAGCGCCACTGCTTGCTCGCTCCACCACCTGTATCCACTACGCTGTCTAAATATACTGCCTGAAGAACCCCTGCAAGCTAACGAGACCATCTGAAGCACCTCCGCCAGCTTACTACACTGCCTGAAGCACTGCTGCGAGCTCACTACACTGCCTGAAGCACTGCTTCTAGCTCACTACACTGCCTGAAGCACTGCTGCAAGCTCACTTCACTGCCTGAAGCATTGCTGCAAGCTCACTTCACTGCCTGAAGCATTGCTGCTAGCTCACTACACTGCCTGAAGCATTGCTGCTGGTTCACGACACTGCCTGAAGCATTGCTGCTGGCTCACTACACTGCCTGAAGCACTGCTGCTGGCTCACTACACTGCCTAAATCACTGCTGCTGGCTCACTACACTGCCTGAAGCACTGCTGCTGGCTCACTGCACTGCCTGAAGCACTGCTGCTGGCTCAGTACACTGCCTGAAGCACTGCTGCTAGCTCACTTCACTGCCTAAAGCACTGCTGCTGGCTCACCACACTGCCTGAAGCACTGCTGCTGGCTCACCGCACTGCCTGAAGCACTGCTACGAGCTCAATCCACTGCCTGAAGCACTGCTACTGGCTCACTACACTGCCTGAAGCACTGCTGCTGGCTCACTACACTGCCTGAAGCACTGCTGCTGGCTCACTTCACTGCCTGAAGCACTGCTGCTAGCTCACTTCACTGCCTAAAGCACTGCTGCTGGCTCACCACACTGCCTGAAGCACTGCTGCTGGCTCACTGCACTGCCTGAAGCACTGCTGCTGGCTCACTACACTGCCTGAAGCACTGCTGCTGGCTCACTTCACTGCCTGAAGCACTGCTGCTGGCTCACTGCACTGCCTGAAGCACTGCTGCTGGCTCAGTACACTGCCTGAAGCACTGCTGCTAGCTCACTTCACTGCCTAAAGCACTGCTGCTGGCTCACCACACTGCCTGAAGCACTGCTGCTGGCTCACCGCACTGCCTGAAGCACTGCTACGAGCTCAATCCACTGCCTGAAGCACTGCTACTGGCTCACTACACTGCCTGAAGCACTGCTGCTGGCTCACTACACTGCCTGAAGCACTGCTGCTGGCTCACTTCACTGCCTGAAGCACTGCTGCTAGCTCACTTCACTGCCTAAAGCACTGCTGCTGGCTCACCACACTGCCTGAAGCACTGCTGCTGGCTCACTGCACTGCCTGAAGCACTGCTGCTGGCTCACTACACTGCCTGAAGCACTGCTGCTGGCTCACTTCACTGCCTGAAGCACTGCTGCTGGCTCACTTCACTGCCTGAAGCACTGCTGCTGGCTCACTTCACTGCCTGAAGCACTGCTGCTGGCTCACCACACTGCCTGAAGCACTGCTGCTGGCTCACTGCACTGCCTGAAGCACTGCTGCTGGCTCACTGCACTGCCTGAAGCACTGCTGCTGGCTCACTGCACTGCCTGAAGCACTGCTACTAGCTCACTACACTGCCTGAAGCACTGCTGCTGGCTCACTGCACTGCCTGAAGCACTGCTGCTGGCTCACGACACTGCCTGAAGCACTGCTGCTGGCTCACTTCACTGCCTGAAGCACTGCTGCTGGCTCACTACACTGCCTGAAGCACTGCTGCTGGCTCACGACACTGCCTGAAGCACTGCTGCTGGCTCACTTCACTGCCTGAAGCACTGCTGCTGGCTCACTACACTGCCTGAAGCACTGCTGCTGGCTCACTACACTGCCTGAAGCACTGCTGCTGGCTCACTTCACTGCCTGAAGCACTGTTGGTAGCTCACTTCACTGCCGAAAGCACTGCTGCTGGCTCACAGCACTGCCTGAAGCACTGCTGCTGGCTCACTACACTGCCTGAAGCACTGCTGCTGGCTCACTACACTGCCTGAAGCACTGCTGCTGGCTCACTACACTGCCTGAAGCACTGCTGTTGGCTCACTTCACTGCCTAAAGCACTGCTGCTGGCTCACTATACTGCCTGAAGCACTGCTGCTGGCTCACTTCACTGCCTGAAGCACTGCTGGTAGCTCACTTCACTGCCTAAAGCACTGCTGCTGGCTCACCACACTGCCTGAAGCACTGCTGCTGGCTCACTACACTGCCTGAAGCACTGCTGCTGGCTCACTACACTGCCTGAAGCACTGCTGCTGGCTCACTTCACTGCCTGAAGCACTGCTGCTGGCTCACTACACTGCCTGAAGCACTGCTGCTGGCTCACTACACTGCCTGAAGCACTGCTGCTGGCTCACCACACTGCCTGAAGCACTGCTGCTGGCTCACCGCACTGCCTGAAGCACTGCTACGAGCTCACTCCACTGCCTGAAGCACTGCTACTAGCTCACTACACTGCCTGAAGCACTGCTGCTGGCTCACTACACTGCCTGAAGCACTGCTGCTGGCTCACTACACTGCCTGAAGCACTGCTGCTGGCTCACTACACTGCCTGAAGCACTGCTGCTGGCTCACTTCACTGCCTGAAGCACTGCATCTGGCTCACTTCACTGCCTAAAGCACTGCTGCTGGCTCACCACACTGCCTGAAGCACTGCTGCTGGCTCACTGCACTGCCTGAAGCACTGCTACGAGCTCACTCCACTGCCTGAAGCACTGCTACTAGCTCACTACACTGCCTGAAGCACTGCTGCTGGCTCACGACACTGCCTGAAGCACTGCTGCTGGCTCACGACACTGCCTGAAGCACTGCTGCTGGCTCACTCCACTGCCTGAAGCACTGCTGCTGGCTCACTACACTGCCTGAAGCACTGCTGCTGCACTACACTGCCTGAATCACTGCTGCTGGCTCACTACACTGCCTGAAGCACTGCTGCTAGCTCACTACACTGCCTGAAGCGCTGCTGATGGCTCACTACACTGCCTGAAGCGCTGCTGATGGCTCACTACACTGCCTGAAGCACTGCTGCTAGCTCACTGCACTGCCTGAAGCACTGCTGCTGGCTCACTACACTGCCTGAATCACTGCTGCTGGCTCACTACACTGCCTGAAGCGCTGCTGCTAGCTCACTTCACTGCCTGAAGCGCTGCTGCTGGCTCACTTCACTGCCTGAAGCACTGCTGCAAGCTCACTTCACTGCCTGAAGCACTGCTGCTGGCTCACTACACTGCCTGAAGCACTGCTGCTGGCTCACTTCACTGCCTGAAGCACTGCTGCAAGCTCACTTCACTGCCTGAAGCACTGCTGCTGGCTCACTACACTGCCTGATGCACTGCTGCTGGCTCACTACACTGCCTGAAGCACTGCTGCTGGCTCACTACACTGCCTGAAGCACTGCTGCTGGCTCACTACACTGCCTGAAGCACTGCTGCTGGCTCACTACACTGCCTGAAGCACTACTGCTGGCTCACTACACTGCCTGAAGCACTGCTGCTGGCTCACTTCACTGCCTGAAGCACTGCTGCAAGCTCACTTCACTGCCTGAAGTACTGCTGCTGCACTACACTGCCTGAATCACTGCTGCTGGCTCACTTCACTGCCTGAAGCACTGCTGCAAGCTCACTTCACTGCCTGAAGCACTGCTGCTGGCTCACTACACTGCCTGATGCACTGCTGCTGGCTCACTACACTGCCTGAAGCACTGCTGCTGCACTACACTGCCTGAATCACTGCTGCTGGCTCACTACACTGCCTGAAGCACTGCTACGAGCTCACTGCACTGCCTGAATCACTGCTGCTGGCTCACTACACTGCCTGAAGCACTGCTGCTGGCTCACTGCACTGCCTGAAGCACTGCTGCTGGCTCACTACACTGCCTGAAGCACTGCTGCTGGCTCACTACACTGCCTGAAGCACTGCTGCTGGCTCACTTCACTGCCTGAAGCACTGTCTCGAGCCCACCACAACGCCTGAAGCCCCACCACTATCTCACAACAGCCTAAAGCACCAGCACCCCCTGTTACCTATGAGGGGCAGTGTAAAGTAGGACTGTGGTTAAAGACTTCAGTGAGAGATGAAAAGCATTCATAAAAAGCCTGCATTTGGCACCGATTCTCCAAACTATGCCAAACAACCAATTAATTACTATTGTCAGATCAAACAAACAAAAAAAAAGTCTGTTTTGTTCTAATTGGAAAAAGGAACCTCAGTTGCCAGTAATGGATTTTTAAAGGCTTTCTTCAATCCAGAGCAGACACCATAAAGGGTTTGGGATCGAGGTCGAACACAAATATTCAGATTTGCTCCACTATATTCATGTTCGTTTCCAGCCCGTTCTGTGTCACCGCGTGTGAGAAACGGAATTGTGAAACGAATACCAACATCATTACAGTGAAGGATGAGGTGGGCATCGACCATCGACTGTAAATCCTGCAGGTGTGGTGTCCCCTGCTTTCATGCATTATGGTCAAAGATTGAGCCCTCCAAGTCTATGTCCCTCGAGCGATGCCATGTTGATAAATTATTACACTGCTGTGCTCAACAGACTAGCCTTTCAGGTCAGTTTCACCATAACCGTGGCAATGGTCAACAAATTGGCAGCTGATAAGCGAACTTTTGTTCACCGATAAATACACAGGATGGATAAACGAGGGACGTCTCGGTTTCAACAGTAATCGTAATGCAATCACGAGTGTGTTGTTTACTCGTCAAATAACCACCCGGAAACTTCAACCTGCTGCAAAGAATATAGTGTCACAGCCGAAGACCTATTCTCCACAATACAGTGCCTCCTGATGTCCCTGCCTTAAAACGAGCTGTTTAATCGTCGGAACCTCTTCTGTCGGGGATAAAGTCCAGATTCTGACAATTTCGGAAACACGCTTGCTGCCTAACTGCATGTCATCGTCCGTTCCAGCAACGCATTGCTGTATTTGGTTGCACATGTTAATTGAATGAAAAGACCAAGCCACAAGTATCAATTGCACCTGTCTTAATGGTCTTACCCTGCAGATGCTTCATAACAAGCACGTGATGGTGCGCGTTGGCGGAGGCTGGGATACCTTTGAAAATTACCTGCACAAGCGTGACCCCTGCCGGCTGCTCCAGGTATCTCGCGTGGATGGAAAGATCACCCACTTACCGTCCTCGTACAGGGTCACGACCGAGCAGAGTCCACGGGTGCGCTCACCCGGCACCTATCTGATCATGGCGGGGAATTACAAGAGTAAGAAGCAGATCGGAGCCGGACACTCCAGCGCGACCGCAAGCGGAGCCAGCTGAGGTCTCCAGGCAGCAATTTGTGTTGCCGGGTTGGAATCGAAGCTTTTTCCACCGCGACCATCGTGCATGCCTCAAGACCGACCCAGCTTCCTCTTATCTCAACCGTTTACCCAACAATCGGAGAGCGGGCTCACAATGATCACGCGTGGTGTTCAGTAAAGCATTTATTCTGTGATTATTTTTTTTACCAGAATTTCTTCTTCAGGTTCACTGCCTTTTATTTGCCTTTAAAAAGTCTGTTTTGTTCTATTACAGCAATCGTCGTTGGTTTTTCACATTCCAACTTTTAGTGCCTCTGTATCTGGTGATTTAAAAGTACTTTAGTTATAATGACTGATCTTCTATGGAAATGCTAATACTGTTGAAGACCTCTGATCGATTTTGTTTTTTTGGGGGGGAGGTTGCGGTACGAGGTAGTAGGGCATGGGGTTTAGTTTTCCACAACGATGAAGTTGATTTGAGTATTTTTTTTCAAACATTAATGGGGAGGTAGTGGGATGGGTTGGCCGAGTTTTCTATCGTGGAGATATCGATTTTGAGTCGTTTTTGGAACATTAATTGGGGAGGGCATGATGACGTGTTCTTTCATGGGGAGAGCGAATTGATTGGTATTTTGATTGATAATTAATGGAGAGGGTGAGGGTTGGTCGGTATGGAAGTTTATTCTAGCTATAATAGGGACATCGACTTGAATATTAATATAGAACATTATTATATTTGTGGTGAACCAAAATAATTGGCAATGGATTGCAGTTGAATATGTTCCATTTCACGAAGCGATGCACGGCTTGAAACGAAATGCGTTTGTTACGGGCGCTTCCCCCATGGCTGAGACGGAACGCTCTAGCCAATGTCGACACAAACACTCATAATTTTTGATTCGGTTTATTGAGTGTCGTGTAAATGTGCACTTTGCATATATTGTTTATTATACGGTTTTATGAAATAATTAGTATAGTCAGATCATTATCACGCAGGAACTTGTTCTAAATGATTATTTGTATCTTCTGATTTGCTCCAGAATAGCTGAATAACCAACATAGAACTTCCAGCACTTGAAGCACTGTAAACAGCAGATGCCATGTTGCATACCTCCACCCAGTGTGTGATGTGGGATGTCATGAACACTCCTACATTTGTAAGGACGGGTGAGGAGTGAGTAGGGAAAATGGAGATCTTACAGGGGAATAAACATTTCCTTGTGCCAGAAAATGGTGATCGGAAAGCCTTAAACCAATGATATTAGCCAAAGAAAGAGACAGGTGCTTGTACGTCCAATTTGTACATCCAATTGGATGTCACGTGATCTGAGTTTTCAAGCCTTAACATTAACCATTACAACTTGATGTACCGCATTTATGCTGTGCAATGAATCAGCGATTGTCGAAAGTAGAGGAAAGTTAGGGTTTGTAAATGCGGGAGAGTTAGTGTTAAGAAGTGTGGGAAGTGTTCAAGTTAGGAAATGGGTGAAGTTGGTGTTGGGAAATTATAGTTTGGAATGTGGGAGATTTAGGATTAGGAATGTGGGAGAGTTAATGTTAGGAATGTAGGAGTGTTAGGGTTAGGACTGTGGGAGAGTTAGGGTTAGGACTGTGGGAGAGTTAGGGTTAGGACTGTGGGAGAGTTAGGATTAGGACTGTGGGAGAGTTAGGGTTAGGACTGTGGGAGAGTTAGGGTTAGGACTGTGGGAGAGTTGGAATTAGAGTTAGGAATGGGGGGGGGAGTTGGAGTTCGGGTTAGGAATGGGGGAGAGTTGCAGTTAGGGTCAGAAATGTGGGAGAGTTAATGTTAGGAATGTAGGAGTGTTAGGGTTAGGAATGTGAGGAGTTAGGGTTAGGACTGTGGGAGAGTTAGGGTTAGGAATGGGGGAGAGTTGGAATTAGAGTTGGGAATGGCGGGGGGGAGTTCGAGTTAGGGTTAGGAATGGGGGAGAGTTGCAGTTCAGGTCAGAAATGTGGGAGAGTTATGGTTAGGAATGTGGGAGAGTTAATGTTAGGATTAGGAATGTGGGAGAGGTTGGGTTAGGCATGTGAGAGAGTTAATGTAGGAGTGTTAGGGTTCGGAATGTGGGAGAGTTAGGGTTAGGAATGTGGGAGAGTTGGAGTTAGCGTCAGGAATGTGGGAGAGTTAATGTTAGGAATGTAGGAGTGTTAGGATTAGGAATGTGGGAGAGTGAGGGTTAGGACTGTGGGAGAGTTCGGGTTTGGAATGGAGGAGACTTGGAGTTAGGATCAAGAATGTGGGAGAGTTGGGGTTTGGAAGTGGTTGAAGGTTAGGGTTTGGAAATGTGGGACAGCTTGCTCATGCAAGCAGGGTTTAAAGTCCCACTCAGTCTTCAAACATCTGACGGTTACAATCTTTTAAAATCTGACAAACCTTCCAATGTTTCTTTTTAATAACGGCTTAATTTTCTAATCTAGCTTGCCTTGTGCAATAGCTTGAATCGCCAATAATTGTTGGTAATCGCTAGGTATTGTTTATTTGCCTTTTGTCATTGCAAGGTTTCTTGAGATTAAAAAAAAAACAGCTAAAAACAATCTTATGCATTCAATGATGTGACTCCCTCAGTTGAGCAGGCATGATGTAGGATTATACCTTTTGAACTTTTGCTCCATCGATCCCTGTTCTCATCTATATCTGTGCTTGCAGTATACAAATCATTTATTCAAATAACAAGTCCACAATGTCCACGGTGTTTATCATCTGTAATCATGGTATTGCTGTTAGTTGCTTTGCAGGGGGGGCTTTTTTTTTAACTTGAAGGTGAATAATAATGCTTTATTTTGGATTGAACATGGAAAATGATACAGCTTTCATCTTTTCGTCATGACTTTGGCCATATTGTAATACAGTACTTCGTTAGTTTTGAAATTGCTCTCTTATTTTAAAATGCAAATGTATTGGGTGGGAGCAACATATTTCATTTTGACACTGTTCTGCTCAATGGTTCTACCCTTTACAGAGTACCCTTATGAAGCTGCCTTAAAATGATTTGGTCTTTATCTTGATACAGAAAGAGTAGCAAACAGCTGGTTTGCAATGCACTTTAGCAAGGTTGAATGTTTTGCAAATAAACAATATGCTGTAGTTACCATGTGCTGAAATTGCTTGCCTTGTGCACCATTGTGGGGCCATCAATTCATTAGGGAAGTAACTGGAGTTCATAGAACACAATACCCTGCACAGTGTTTAAGTATCTCTATATTATTTCTATTAACGTCTGTGCGTAATTTGACGTATCTCCTCCAAAACTGCCAGACGGATTGTCGCCACTTTCGGCATGCGGGTGCTCTGTGGTCTAATGAACAGCATGGGCTATGTGAGATCACGCCAGACGGACAGGTTTGGGAATTTTGGGTGATTTTCTGATTTTTACATTCGTTTACATGGCGTCACCGCTGAGAGGCGTAATTCCATCATGACGTCATCGGTCATTCGCTGACGTCATTACGTCTGTCGTCGACAGACCATCACTGCCGAGAGGTGTTATGCCACTCGAAAACAGCGTATGCAATGTAAAACCCTCTTCTGCACATGCTGACTACCTCAGAAGGTGAATTTGACACAAAAAATGTAACAAGAAACATTAGTAGGGTAAGAATACTGATTCTGGCTCACTTTTCCCCATGTAAATGAATGGGGGATTTTCAGCGATTCCCTTTTTTTTTCCCTAAAAATAAACCCCCTTTTTATCCCAAGGTATATTTATTTGTCTCCCCTTTTAACCTGGAGGTTGAACCTCATTGAATTGAACACCTGGGGGTTGAACAGCTCACTCATTGAACCTATAAAGATTTGTTCATTCTCAAATTCCTTCAATAGTTTAATTTTCTTTGCACAATAATCCCCATCTAAAATATTGACAAACAAAACATTTGAATCTTTATATTTTTGAAGATACCCCTTTTGTGCCATTACGAAATGATAAACTTCTCTTAATGCTCTTGTTTGACCACCTCCTGAGCCACAGGTTATTTTTTTGTTAAGCCCCGCCCACTTTTCTTTAAGCCCCGCCCACTTTCCACAAGGTATTCAATAAGCCACGCCCACTTTTCTTTAAGCCCCGCCCACTTTTGTTAAGCCTCGCCCACTTTGCACAAGGTATTCAATAAGCCCCGCCCACTTTTCTTTGAGCCCCGCCCACTTTTGCTAAGCTCCACCCACTTTTCGTGAG
This sequence comes from Eptatretus burgeri, assembly GCF_056783735.1. Taxonomy (NCBI): domain Eukaryota; kingdom Metazoa; phylum Chordata; class Myxini; order Myxiniformes; family Myxinidae; genus Eptatretus; species Eptatretus burgeri. The sequence continues at coordinate 8,197,259 of NC_140965.1, read as the reverse complement.
GTTTTTTTAAAGCCACGCCCACTTTTTCTAAGCCCCGCCCACTTTGCTAAGCTCCGCCCACTTTTCATGAGGTATTTTCCTAAGCCACGCCCACTTTTCCTAAGCCCCGCTTACTTTTGCTAAGCCCCGCCCACTCTTACATCATTTCCAGTTCATCTCTGACTCACAAAGAAATCACTAGAAAATTACAGGATGTTATGGTTTTGAAAAATTTCCCAATGAAGGCTTGCCTAGGCTTGCCCAGGGAATTTCCAAAGGAAACCACACCCACCAGTCTTTCCCTATAAAAGCTTCAAGCCCAGGCTCCATTTTAAACATTTGTTTTTGCTGGCAATGGTGTGCTGTGTGCTTGCCTGGAACTCTCTGTCTTGTATGGAACTAAACCTTCAAGTTGATGAACTGGATTCAAACCTCTTATCTGTTGAGGTAAGATTTTTATTTTCCTATTTTCAAACTTTGATTGAAGCATACTCATTTAATAATTAAATAACTTAATTAATACATTATTATTTTCTCTCACAGGAAATTGTATCTGAAATACAAAATGAAAATACTGCTTTTGCTACAACTTGGGGGGAAATTGTTGGCTTGGTTGAAGACCTTATGAGCGACCAAGACCTTGAGTGGGATGACTTTGGGGTTCCTTGGAACTCTCTGACTTGTATGGAACTAAACCTTCAAGTTGATGAACTGGATTCAAACCTCTTATCTGTTGAGGTAAGATTTTTATTTTCCTATTTTCAAACTTTGATTGAAGCATACTCATTTAATAATTAAATAACTTAATTAATACATTATTATTTTCTCTCACAGGAAATTGTGTCTGAAATACGAAATGAAAATACTGCTTTTGCTACAACTTGGGGCGGAATTGTTGGCTTGGTTGAAGACCTTTTGAGCGACCAAGACCCACAGAACGAGTTCGTCCTTGATGACCCAACCAAAGAGTTATACCTTGGAGACCAGCAAAATCCTGAAAAAGAGTTTTACAGCAATAGTACTCATTGTGAGTTATCAAGACAATACCCACTGAACAAGTTATACGTTGATGAGCCAGAATACAAGTTTTACCTTGGAGACTCACAAATTTTGAAAAAATCAGTAAATGAGTTCTGCCTTGATGGTTTAAATAACTACCTTGGAGACTCAGGAAAAGGGTTCTGCCAAGATGGTTCTAAATATGGGAACTACCTTGGAGACTCACAAATTTTGAAAAAATCAGTAAATGAGTTCTGCCTTGATGGTTTAAATAACTACCTTGGAGACTTGGAAAGTTGGGTTTATTTTGAAGACTTGAAATGCTACCACTCTTTGGGATTTAAACCTATCAAGAAAGTTCTTACTCCCTCTTTCTATGTCATCAAACCTGAAAGCCTTAAAAGACAGAATTGGAAGAAGAGAAAAAAAAATGTAAAATATATATATATATATATATATATATATATATATATATATATATATATATATATATATATATATATATATATATATATATATATATATATATATATATATATATATATATATATATATATATATATATATATGTGGAAATCTCATTTTGAAAAAGACATTGTGTTGGGTGAGGATTGAGTTGGGGTTGAGATTTTGAATGTGAGGGTTGGGGTTGAGATTTTGAATGTGAGGGTTGGGACACACACACACACACACACATACACATCAACAAACAAAAGTTAAGCCTTGACTATTCAGTTGAGGATTCTGTGTTTGGGGTTCACAGATCTAAGAACGTCCACCCCTTGACACACATTATATACTGTTATACACCTCGGACTTGGCCCTCGAGTGTCCACAACGGTGTATAGTAGGAGGGAGTGAAGCGCCAACCTATTGCTCCCATTGCACACACACACACACACACACACACACACACACACACACAAACAAAAGTTAAACCTTGACTATTCAGTTGAGGATTCTGTGTTTGGGGTTCACAGATCTAAGAACGTCCCCCTTGACACACATTATATACTGTTATACACCTCGGACTTGTCCCTCTAGTGTCCACAAAGGTGTATTATCTGCTTAGTTTTGTCTTTTGTAATTCCTGTGAATAAAATGAACCTAAAATCTCTTCCCCTTCCAAATCATATATTTTATAAGTCCAAGGAACCGTATCTATGACATCAACAATTTAAAAAAGTTCTTTCGTCCATCGTTCAGTAAAACCCTTTTCAAAATGAGATTTCCACCTATATATTCTTACGATATCACCAACTTTGAACTTAGGTTTTCTGACATTAATCTCTTTTTCATATTTTAATTTTGTAAATGTTTCTGATGGTTTCATATTTGTTGACGTGTGAATTGTGTCATTATACTTATCCACAATATCCTGAATAAAAGATGACCATTGTTGTGAACCGAGTTGTGTGAATTTTTTATATAGTCTCTTTTAAGGTACGATTAAAACGTTCAACAACTGCCTTCCCTTCATTAAAGGTACTGTATAATGTAATACTGTTATTTTTTAGAAAATTCATAAATGTCTTGTTATAAAACTCTCTACCCTCATCAGTCCACAATTTTTTAGGTTTTCTCTTACTTTTATTAAATATCTGTTGAAAAGCTAACATAAGAGTATTACCTGTTTTGTTTTTTAAAGGGACAACCCACGCATATCTACTCCTCAAATCAATAACGGTTAAAGCATACTTGTACCCCTTATCATTATTGAGTTCAATCAAATCAGCAGACCAGATATAATCAACTTCCTTGGAATAAACTTTCCTTCTCTGAAACTTTGTGAATATTGGTTTATGTAATTCATCAGCTAATTGCTCTTCAGTCTTAATGGCATCATTAGAGCCTATAAGTTTTTTGAATTTCCAAGTCCAAGTTTCAATTTAGCGCTAATCATCTTCTTCACGATGAACCTATCAACTTTTTCTCTCAAGGTTGGATTTTGTATCAGAGACAAATTATTCAACATTTCTCTATCGGCTTCATGCTTTTCTTCCAACGTTGTGGTATTCCCATAATCAATATCGTGTCTCATGCACACTTCATCAACTCTATTGATTGGTTTACTCCAGGATTTAGGATTGTCTGCCTCATCTAATCTTTTATCCAAGTTTGTGCCTGGACCACAGAAAGAATACCCTGGAAGATGTAATTCCCCTGGTATTCCAGTAGTTGTAAATTTACTTCCTGATAAAAACTTTTGTATATCTCCTCCGAGTTTGTGTTTGGAGATAAATTGATTTTTTTTTTGAACCACACACCAAACATATACCTTTTTGTATAACCCTGTTATTTTTACTTTTAATATATGAAATATTTTTAGTATTAGTTTTCTTTTTACATTTGAGACAATAACTCATTTATTTATGAGAAAAATTCCTGCAGAGTGCAAAAACCTTTTTAGTTTCCAACATGCACATTTGAATCTTAATTTTTAAAACATAAAGAATCCTTAGAAATGCCTTCACTCTCTCCTCCATTTATTTAAGAAAAAAAAAATGAAAAACTTGAATTAAAATCCATATCTTGTCGATGCTAATAATCTTGTCGAAAGTATTGCAAATAGACTTGTCAATTCTTTGTTTTCCTCCTCGGTGGGTTGAGTTATTTTCTGTAATACCACCAATCTTTTTTGAATCTCACTGGTTTCCATATTTTGATATTTATTCATTCTCTCTCTTTCCTCCCTCTCTCTCTTCTCTCTTTCCTCCTTCTCTTTCTTCTCCCTCTCTCTCTCTCTTCTCTCTTTCCTCCCTCTCTCTATTCTCTCTTTCCTCCTTCTCTCTCTTCTCCTTTTCCTCCTTCTCTTTCTTCTCCCTCTCCTCCTTCTCCTTTTCCTCCTCTTCCCTCTCTTCTTCAACTCCTTCCTCATCCCTTACTATCCTTGAATCGCTTACACCCCATAGAATATTATACATATATTCATCAGGATTTCTTGTTATTCCTGTATCCAAAATAATTTTTTTTACAACAGGAAACCAATAAAATTTCTTTTGAATATCTAAAAGAGCCTTACCTTTTCTTAACCTTATAATTTTTTCATTATTTAACATTCTAATTAAATCTAAAGTTGTCGGTTTATCAACATCAGCATAATGCCAATCTTTTATTGAAAATACCTCATTCTTATGTTGTAGAACATATTTATTAAAATAACGAATACCCTTTTCTTGAAGGTATGCTTGGACACAGAAATTATAATTTTCTTGAAGCCTTCTTGCTGTCATTTATGTATTAGAAATATATGTTAGAATAATATTATGGCACGAAACACCTCCCCATCTTCCCATAGTTAAATCATTTTGTATTTCCTTACTTATTATATATAATCCTGTTTTTTCTGTTTTCATGAGATAAACAAGGGCAAAACCATTATTATATTTACCCTTATTAAATTCTTTTATTTGTTGTTTACTAATCGTGGCTCCACAAAACTCATTCTCGATACCAAGTGCATAATATTCTTCCTTACGAGACTGATTTAATTGTTCCAGGTCTTCGAGGTTAATTTTAACCTCTCTCCACCTCCACTCGTTAATTTAAATCCTCCACTCGTCTCTCTTATTGAATATTTTTTCAACATTGGTTTTGTCATTTTAATTTTAAGTGAGCCAGTGTCATTCAATATTTTAACCTGTTCTCTTGTGAGCAAAACATCAATTCTTACTGCTCCTTTTCTCTGAATTGTATTAACGTTAATCGTACAAGGCTTTTGATTTTGAACACAAGATGATAGTTTATGAAGATTGATTTGATTAACATATACCCCAGTTGGTACTTTGCCACTCATTTATTTAACAAAAAATTATGTGAGACTAATCATCACACCATTATCTGTATTAATCTGCAATTCTGTTTCTTCCAAAAGCAAACAATATGTATCAACTTCTTCACTCTCTCCTCTTTCAATGTATAGGGAAGTATCCACTCGATTAGACTTTATAGTTTCCTTTTGAGCGCTCAGGTCAAACGCATAGATTGTATACAAACTTTTAAATGCTGTCATATCCAAAATAGGTTCTTTATTTCCATTACTTTCACACACCTTTTGGTAAGACTTGTATGCTTCAGCAAAATCATTTTTTTCCCAATTAATTTCCAATCTATCTCGTGGATAAAATGTTCCATCTGGAGAAACGCGAAGTTGTTTCACCTTAGCATTATCACTCAATGCATTATTCTTATCAGTCGCAGTGTCACCATCTGGCTTTTTAAAAATCATCCACAGATATCGTGGCTTTCCTTCCAGAACACCCAAATTCCACGTGTAAGTAGTTTGGTTGAGTTTAACTTGTTGACATCTTCTTTTGAGGTATGATACACTGAGTGGTTTCTTTGAGTTAAGTCTTCGATTCAACATCTCTTCTGTTTTAAGATTAGGAGTATATTCACTGATATACCAACTCATCTCCTCAATTACAAATTTATTCTGTTCACCAAAAGCACTACCAACACCAAAAAGCAATCTATTTTCATTATCATTCCTTTGTAGTTGAAATCTAATTTTAAGACCATACAGAACTTTATCATAATCACAAAATCCAAATATACCTTTAAGAGGAACTGCCACAGTAAAACTATTTCCTGCTTTTGTATCATCATTATACATTCCTTTCCTTTGAATATATCCAGGGTCTGTGTTTGTTCCCGTTGACATATCAGGAATAAAACCTTCGACAGACCCCTTTCCCATTCTATCACTGAATGTATAGAGTGTAAATTTCATCATTTCAGATACAGCAGAGACATAATCAACCGCTTCAACTTCTTGTGTTCCAATATACAATCGCACACTATCAAACATTTTCCAGAAGAAATCATTTACAAGTGTAGCGTTTGTGTTATTCCCAGCCTTAGTGAATTTAAATTTACACAACAAGAAACTTTCGGAGAGATTCAAATAGGTTTGTTGATTATTTATTTCAAAACTTTTTGTACCATTTGTATTCCAGTCTGTTCCAGTTATTGCATTTACCTTGAAGTAATCTTCTTATTAGGTGGAGTTTGAGATAATAATAGTATCATCCAAATCGTAGATACTATCAATTGCTTCCATACTTGTATTTATTTAGGAAAAAAGATGTTAAAACTTTTGAAACCCTGATCCAAGTATTTGAATTATTTTCTGTCGTTCTTGGGGGACAACTGAGTTTTACCTTTCTTAATTTCTTTTATTGCTTGTAATTTATGAGATTCCTTCTGAGCATCTTTTATACTCTTTACAGCACCTGCTACATTTCCCACAGCAGAAGCAGTTGAACCAATTAGGTCTTTATGTTTAAGAATAGTTGAACCAATACCCATGAGAGTATCAATTATCCCATCTCCTCTAAATTGATGTCCGACACCCCTTTGTCTCTTAGGTTTATAGTATCCTCTACCAAGATACATACCTTCACCCTTGTAGTACGGGGAAAGGAACATCCCATCCCCTGTAATTATTTTATATTTTCCCAACTCGTGTTTCCTCACAATAACCATCGTATTTATTTATTGGAAAACTTCACGTAGGTGAATTCTGATGGATATAACTTCTCCATTAAAAGAAATCACACGATTATCTTGGTCGGTTCTCCTAAAATTTACTCTGTGTATGGTTTTTCCTGACACAGGTAGATAAACCAAAATTTTAGGTTCCATATTGAATTTATAACCAATTGGGGTTGAGTATGCGCTGAATGAAAATATTGTATTTGTTTTTTTTCCATCATTATAAGCACCATCAATCAAATCACAGTGAATTAACACCGAATTTATTCCTGAGGATATTTGAATGACATTATCACTGTAAAACGTCCCATTAGTTTCAATCTTTTTTGAGGAGAAACCCAATAACTCTCTAAATGAATTATCAATTGTGAAATCAACCTTGTAGTTATTTTTAACTTTAATCGTTGATTTTGAAGTATGTTTTTGAATGTTTATAACAATATTTTTTGGTTCATCACCCTGTTCTTTCATAAGACGAGCAATTTCGGAAGATATTTGAGAAATCTCGTATGCTCCGGGTGAGACTGTTATCGGTTTGTATCCACTTCCCGGATTATAACTAAACTTGTCATTTTTCTCGGTTATATTAAATAAGGTATTATAAGTTTCCATGGACAATAAAGATGCCTCATATTCTTTTGTTGTGTCAAGTTGTAGTGGGTATGGGAATGAAGATGTGTGGTCGCTTGTTGTGAAATTAAAACTCAGGATTGTGCTTCTCATCTTATTTAATATGAGATAAAATGTCTTTATATTGAGATTTATTAATTATTTTCATGTTTATCAACTGGTCTAAAATGGCTGATGCTTCATTAAAACAATTGTTATTTCCAGCCTTCTTACTGCCTAACAACAATAACAGTCTATTAACTAATTGCGATGGGTCATTTGGAAGAAAACTAATACCTGAACCAAGGATACTTAAAGCCTGAATAATGTGTTTCTCCTTCTCATTCTTCCTACTTTTACCAGAAAGAATAACCTTATAATTTAGAGTGTTCAGCAAATCAATATATACTCTATCATCATTATTTTCCATATCCAATGGTTTATCAATATACTTTGATTCATCCCTCACAGTTGAACCTTGTCTTCCATCTTTTGTGAGAAGAAACATTAATCTCGGAGTTAGTTTAACAGGGGGTTGAGCAGAACTTAAGAACCTTAATTCATCATTAAATATCAATACCTTTTCTTGAACAAGATGAAATATTGCTGGTTGTTCTGTTGGAATGAGTCCTGCTTTGGTTTTTGAATCCGCTGAATATTCATTGTTTTGAACAGCATTCACAATATAATCAGGGGGTTGATTAATCTCTTCCAGTTGTTGAAATAAACCTTCATCATATTCTAATTCTCCAATATGCTCTAATTCTTCCTCCGTCATTTGACTGAAATCTTTTAACATTTGGAGCTTTCTGGGAGTATATTCTACTGTGGGAACTGTGGAAACATCTTTCATTTTTTCTTGGGAAGTTTTTAAAAGTGGTTTAAAAAATTTCTCTTGTTTTCTTTCAAATACTTCTTCGCCCGTTAGTTTCTGTCTGCGTTTCTTCTTTATGTCTTCCTGCTGTTTTACAACTTTTGAAACCAACTCTTGATGTTCCTTAAATCTTCTTCTTCTTTCTTTTGTATCCATTTATTTATTGTAAAATATCATTTAATGAATTGTAAAGATTAACAGGGAAATTTTCCTTTTCTTCATCATTCAAGTAGATGTGTTCAAATAAATCCTTTTCTTTAAATATTTCATCAAATTCTTTATTAACATTAATGCGAGTTGTAATTTCTTCTTCACTAATCCTTGCATCTCTGCTTTTCATACGTTTGCGTTGAGTTTCTTCATCAACATCAAAACCGAATGATAAAATCTTCACCCCGCTCAGATATTTAATAATTTGTCTCGTTCTATTTGCATCGACATCGTAAACTGCAAGAAAACGAACAAACAAACATTCTCATTTCAAGTGAAAATGAAGCATTATATTACATGGAAAGTGTTGAATAGATGGTTTTGTAAAACATAAACAAACATGTTCCACGAGTCTTACAATTCTGGAAGATACGGAATACCGAGCACGCAGATGTAACTTAAACACGGTCCAAAGGGTCGGCGTGGAATGATGAATCACACTTGATTATTTGAAGAATTTAATGTAATCATGGAGGATGTTATGAACTTTTGATTATTTGTTTCGGTTGAAGAAGGAAATTATGACTTTTATTGCAAATGATGTCTGACTTAGCAGGAATTCCACTGGCAACATATTTTGTTACATCATTTGGCACCAATCTTGGATTTAAATCTTCAGAACTGTTTTAGCTCATGACTTTGACGTTGAGCAAAAAACTATTCATTGGAAATCATCACTTTGGGAGGTGAGTTTTCGTTCATTTTCACAAGAAATGTTCAATAAGTAACCTTTAATAATCTTCCTGAAGACATCGTTGCCACTTTGTGTGAATATATAATCTAGTCAGTGGTTTCAACTTGTGTCACATGGGTGGGACGTTATTCATATCGCATATATAAATAATTAAATTACTTCACTCATACATCATGGATGAAGATAATGGTATGTGGACTTTTTAGAATATTCACCATGGATCAAATTATCAAAGAAAGAGATGTAAGAAAAACTGTCACTCAGTCAATAGAAAGAGATACGAGGAAATTGTGAATCAAAATTTAAAAACAAATATAGAGATCAACAAGGAACAAGAATTTGGTGAATTGGAAAATGTTATGTATCGACATTCAAGAATAAAATCAATCTGAATAGAAAGGAAATCATCATATGGAATATATCCATGTCTGATCATCCTTCGTTATTTCAGCAAGATTGTTATTACAAAAACAAAAAGCTCGTTGTTCTTTCACTTGAATAATTATCATCTCATGATTCACATTGTGTTATGGGATACATGACGGCATCTCCCAAAGAGGCCCTGTTGAACAAACCAACAACAGGTTTCAAGCTCTGCTTGTGTTGCCAGATAGATACCGGTGAAAAGCTCGTTGATACTCAATGCAGAATCTTCAAGGAATCAACATTTGAAACTTTTCTAAAGTGTGTCCACAAAAAAAAAGACAGATTATTACAATACAGAATTTGTGTCAGTTGGACAAAGGCTGCTCGTAATTACAGCAAATGAGCTTAAAGCCAACAAAGCTGCTTGGCACAAAGATCGACATTAAAAAACCGAATCACCTGGATGGAGTTGAAAGAAGAAGCAAACTTATTTTTGCTTCACAAGACACAGCTTTACTGACAGAGGATGACCCAGTGCTTCTTCTGGTCATGTTTCAGAATCTATTAAGCATACCAGTTTGAGCAGTGCAGTGTTTGACAAATCAAAATGTGTATTTTATCAACCAACCACAGCAGATGAGGAGAGGAGATTGCCAATGGGCCAGAGCATTGGTGCTGCTTAAACGGTCTCCTTGGTTATTGGGCACAATCCTGGACGGGTCGCCACTCCGACACAGTATACCAGCATGCTGGCACTCATTTTGCCGATCTCGGAAGGATGACAGGCCGAGTCAACCCCACCTGGTATTAATTCAACAGCTAAGTGGGATTTGAACTCAGGACTCTCAGATCCCAAGCCCACCACTCGAGCCATGAAGCCAACACCAGGCATATATGACATTGACAGCCCGAGATTTTTGCAAACTTGGTGTAACACGGTGGCCATTTGGAAATACAAGATGGCGCCAAAATAATTTGATGAAAAATTAATGTTTCCAATGGATTTTAGACATTAATCCAACAGGAAAACAACAAATTCCACATTTAGTAAAATTCTACTCCTTATTATCCGACATAACATCGTACACGATAAACTCGTTTCAAATCTCTGAGATATCTTGTTCCCTTGTGGATGAAGACATGATAAATGTTGATGAAAAGTCACTTGTGTTCTTCACCAGTGAACGCTGAGCTTTCTTTTGGGCCTCTTGTTGTTGAATCAACGTGATGGATCAAATGTAATCGCAACAAAAAACAAAAGGAAGGAAAACGCGACGTCGCGAACCAAGGACGTCCCTCCATCCTGAACAGCATCATTCTGGAAAAGCTATGGAAACAAACAATGGCAGGGGTTGGAGGAATGTTTATTTCATTTACAATTAAACGAAACAATGTTTTCAAATTTATTTTTCCCCAAAAGTTCATGTCAAAATAAGAACAACATGTTCTTGAAATTTTTTTAGAGTTCAAACACTATGACTCATCGAGAGTTTATCGTTTGGACGACGCCGGCCGAGTGCAGGTTTGGAAGAGGGATTGGGAAGTAATTTGTGAATTTGGGAAGTAATTCCGTGAAGATTCCTCCATCGATGCGACTATGAAGGAGATTTTGCCTTGAAGGGAGAAATTCCAAGTTTGCTTGGTGGGGAAAGTTAACCTGCAGTTTCCAACCAAAGATAAACTCTTTATATTCCTCATCACCTCCTCATGGTAAAGAGGAATCACCGACGATTTAAAGGATCGACAAGGAAGATTAAATATGGGATTTAAACTGTGCACCAACACTCACTGGCTAACTCCTTTCTCAAGGCTACTCCTCGAATCTTTGATTTCTTTGAAAGAAAAGTACCGTTAGGCAAGATAGCCGATTTAAGAGGGAATAAAAATCGGAAATGAGTGGGACCTGATGAGATACCAGTGGAAGTTTACACCTGCCTTGGAGAATTGAACATAAACTCGAACTTCCATCGGTATTTGATGGTACGGTGCCATGATGCTCTCAACGGTCCAACTTGTTAAAGCTGTGCACTGCTCACTAACCCACCCCTCACTAACCCACTCCTCACTAACCCACCCTAACCCAGCTTCAATTGTAAATCCCACATTCAGGCCTGATTTCCAAAACTACAAAGAAAGAGACCGGTCGATCGTGTTGTTTACCTTCCCCGAGTACAGGACGTTGTTACTTCTCACGATCCCCACTTACCTGCTGTGATGGTCGGGACGCTCCACTTCCGAGGACGGTGAGCACGAATACCGCGATGGGGAACAACATGGCCGATGCACGGCAATCCACGAACTTAAAGATCTAACGACACCACTCTGTCTAAGTGTTCCCAATTGTTGGAATTCTCATTGTGATGTCACAATGATCTGTGGCCCCGCCCCCTTTCCCTCGTTTATATTGATATGTCAACGCATGTATAATTGTATCTCTTTTGTTCTGAATAATCTATTCGGTTGGAATCCACGTGACCTCAGGTCGATGAATAACAAGAGTGTTTTATCTTTCACATCTTTTACACCAAATGAGAACAGCATTTAAAAACGTTCATTTTGATAAGTTGGGATTCCTATTACTCGTCCAGGCATTATATGACAAATAAGGACTGAACCTCACACAAATTGCAACAGAAAATCTGATAACTGTTCATTACTCATAAATGTGTCCTCTATAACATATAAAAAAGTCCTAATGAATCCAAGTGGTGGAATTTTTTTTTAATAAATTAAAATTATTAAAATTATTTTTTATTTTATTTTATTTTTCCAAAATGTTTCTTAACCGTACTCTGGTACCACTTTTTGCTACTTTATAATGGGATATTAAGCAACGCTCTAACTATATATGTAATACTAAACACATATTTCCATAGGAAGATGGTCTGGTTTTAATATTGAGATGACCCGTGCCTTCAGATAAGACCTTGAAATGATTTAAATCCATTTATTATGGCCTGACATATATACTTTAATAGTGCATGCACTGATGTTCAACGCAACTAATGATGTGTAACGATAAAAAGTCATGTGCTTCTGAAGACATTATTTTAAAGTAACAGCACTATTATACTATATAAGGCAACATAATATTTTTGGTTGTCAGGTTACTCAACCACTGGTTTCATCATCATCATCATCATCGTCATCGTCATCACGTTCAGTCTAAAATGAATTTGCACACCCTGATCCTTTGCAGTTGCTTCATGCAACAGAGCACTCAATGTCGTGCTTCTTGCATGTGCACCTTAGGCTGCTGCAATCTGTCTTGCAGCTGCATCTGATGACCTGCAGGAGTTCCTGGGGAGCTGGTGGTAAGTCAGTTTGGACAGAGATGAGCCCCCCATCACTTTCTTTCCCTCCCCAGTCTGGCGGCAGGAGTTCATCCACGGTTCCCTTCCACTGCCGCACCTGGTAGTACACGTGGAGACTGTGGTACTTTGCTGCTGCAGAGGTAGGTGGTAGGCTCTGTGTCTGTACATAAGAAGTTCTAGTAGCCACCTTCTCACAAAAGTGCTTGTGTCGTAGTGAGTTGAATCCCTCCCCAGGCTTACCATTGTACAGGAAGACCAAAGCATTCTCTCCTGCTGCCACAACATCTGCTGTGGAAGCTGACGGTGTGTCAAACACTGTAGCTTGCTCACGGAAGTCATCACTGGTTGTGAATTTCTTGAGGGTGGCTCCTTTACCAATGCCATAGAGACGGGATGTAGTATCACACCTGAGGATCGCGTGCATGAAGAGAATGTGACTGCACACACTAGGACCCAGTTGCTGCTTGAGAGCCTTGATGTTCCAGACATGTGGGTTCTTTGTGCTCTTTGGCTCAGGTTAGAAGAAGAGGTCATGTGACTCGAGCTTGGTATGGTAGATAAGGAGCATGAGCAGATCTGTATAATCGCCGATGAGCGCAGTGTTTGTTGTGGTTGAAGACTCCACTGCTTTCTGCACTATGAGGAGATCAGCATCACCTGAAGCATGATGGGTCTGACAGTTCTTCTTCTGCAGTTGGCCACTGAGCATGAAGATGAACTGTTGCTTGTTTGTGTTGTTTGCGAGGAACTCGTCTTTTTTCATTGTAACTGGCATGCCCTCATCAAAAGTCACGGTTGCTCCAGTCCTCCGACCTGCTCGTCTCTGGTGTGTCATGTCCTTGGTGGATGTACCCTCATAACCATCGAAAAGGACAATTGCCTCCCTATACTTTCTTGTGACATACTCGGTGTACAACCTGCAGATGTTATTGTATGTGGATTCTCGTGTCCATGGGATGTGCTGAACAAGTGCTCCACCATCCAGCACGTACTGAACCTGGCCTGTGATCCCTGGAAAGTCAGGTGTGAGGAGGGCCCAGATGGCATCTGCTAGCACTGGCTTCTGTGGATGTTGACACATTAGGGAGGTGTCAAACAGTGTTGGTGGATGACTGCACAGCTCATACTTGAATACTGACGTCAAATCTCGTGATGCTTTTGCAGCAACTGTGAGTCGCTGGAAAAGTAGTTGAGGATCCACCTGCACTGCTTCGCCACCAGTCTTCACTGATGATTGCGTGCTCAAGGTGATTGCCTGATCCCTTTTCATGAATATGTGACTCAGCATTGGTGTGTCCATCCATGCTGACCAAGATGGTGTTCCCAATGGTCTTTGCCTTGTCAACATTCACAGTAGTGTGTGCATGGACCCCAGTCAAGACACTGCGCAAGCTTGGATCAGGGCAGAAGGGGTTTCTTTCATGGAGATAGTTCAGAACTGAGTGTGTCCTTCAGGTCACGTGCTTTCCTTGTATCTGTCATGTCCTTGTTTGCTCACCAGTGTTGTAATTGACTCCTGTTAGCTCTTGCATGGCATTGTTGACTTCAGCGCAAGCTGGCATGTTACATGCTGCTGTTCTGTCATCCCTCGCCCTTTTGTGAGGCCACCACTGGTCTTCATGCTTCTCATTAGCACTTGTTCAATGATGAGATCTACGGACAGGCCAGCCAATAGGCGATTACTTCTTCTGACCACATGGAATCCCTCTTCAAATCTCTGGTAGACATCTGGATGTTCCTCCTGGAGCTTGCACATCCGCTGCACATAGATCCGAGCCGATTTCGTGTTGAGATTGTGCCCAGATGATGCCATAAAAGGAAGCATTTCTGAGATTGCCTCAAGGTGCAGTGCCCAGTTTCCGGTACGTTCTGCTCTCAGAAACTTGCGAAGTATGAGTAGGGTGAATATACTGGTTCTGGCTCACTTTTCCCCATGTAAATGAATGGGGGATTTTCAGCGATTCATATTTTTTTTCCCTAAAAATAAACCCCCTTTTTATCCCAAGGTATATTTATTTGTCTCCCCTTTTAACCTGGAGGTTGAACCTCATTGAATTGAACACCTGGGGGTTGAACAGCTCACTCATTGAACCTACAAAGATTTGTTCATTCTCAAATTCCTTCAATAGTTTAATTTTCTTTGTACAATAATCCCCATCTAAAATATTGAAAAACAAAACATTTGAATCTTTATATTTTTTTAAGATACCCCTTTTGTGCTATTACGAAATGATAAACTTCTCTTAATGCTCTTGTTTGACCACTTCTTGAGCCACATATCATTTTGAGATTATAGTAAATTGTTTTTTCATTGTTCAATTGATAACCATCAAAGTTTTCAGTCCATTCAAGGATATTCATTTTTTTCTTTACATCCTCTAACTTACTAGTTTTTAAATTGATTCGCTTATTTGTTTTATTTACCTTTGTTTTTGTTATTTTTTCAATAAGACTTATTTGATATTTTTCACATTCATTATGTTTTCCATTTATATACCAAGACTGAGATTTTCTCCACTCTTTAGTTTGATTAATACTTGGTTTGACCATTTATATATTGCGAAAAAACGCGGCGGTAGCCTTAAAAAACCCTAACCCATCTTCCCATCGTTAAAACACAATCTATTTGATACATTCTATCATACAATATCCATATGGAACACAATCTATTCCATTATCTAAAATAAATCTCTTGTCATCAAAGGCTCCTAATGCCTTTTTATTTACTTCTTCACTATATATCTTATGTTTATAACTTCTTATTGTATTCATTTTCCTATATTCTTCTTTCTTAGTCATCAAACAATTATAATAATTTCTAAAAGTTATTGATTTCTTTATTACATATTTCTTTATTCCCTTTAACCTCTTATCAATCTGATCACCATACTTATAAGCATAAGCCTTTGCTCTCAATCCAATAAACTCACTCATTACTTTTCCACCCAACTCATCCTTAAACTTACCAAAAACCTTTTCATTCTTTTTGGAAAATAACTCACTCTTCTTGCTGAAATTACTTGTATCATATACTCCAATATTTTTCTTCATATCTTCATAAACATCATCAGTTTTTATATCTGGGATAAAACTATCAGTGTCCATATACAACAATGAAACATTTTCACCATACTCTTTCTTTAAGTCATTATACAAATAATCATACATCAATATCTTTGATAAATCAAGAACTGCTGTTCCAATATAAATTGGTTTATCCATTACAATACTTTCCTTTTTCATATGAATTGCAGAAAAGTTCTCTGAAAAAACCTCTTCTCTCTCAAAATTTGGTTTATTTATCAATCTCGAAGCTTCTTTCCAAGATGTTGCGAATCTAATGTTTTGCCTGTTTCTAACATTTTCCATAGTCTTTCCAAATACAGCATTATTCATTAATTTATAAAAGTCCCCTTCAAATTTTACTTTTGTATTTGCTCTCATATCTGTATTGAATTGAATATACTTTTTCACCCAAGGACTTTGTTTAAATTTTAAAACTCTATGAATTTTAGCTACTCTCAATCCTTCTCTCAAAAACTGTTTTAAGCTTCTCTGATGCAAAACATATCCCTCTTTATCATAGAATGTTGTTAATAACTTTTCTGTTGATTTACCTTTAATATTAAAACTTTTATGATAATCACTTAACCATTCTTTCTTTGGGGTTTCTTTCTCACATGCAAAAGGAAGATCTTTATGCTTATTATGAAGATCACTCGGGTACCTCAAATCAACTTCAAAATAATAACCTTCTTCTTCGTCATTCAATTCCTCTTGAGAAGAAATAACAATATTCATCAAAGCCTTTTCATAATCCTTTTCTTCCACCCACTCTAATTTACCATAAGGCAGAGATTGAGACATTGCCCATCCATACAAATTATTAGCATCAAAATACATCAAATAATTACTATCTTTTTCACTATCATAATTTGGAAGATATTTATTATTTGCTTCAGCATATCTTTTTGAACATACTTGTGATATTCCACCTCTCTTGGACTTCTCAATCATCAAAAGCATATCAACCTCACTGATTAAATCTATATCTTGTTTTGTCATTTTCAACATTGCACTCCAAGCTAAACCAGGAGCTGTGAAATAGTGGGCAGGATCTAATCCATAACAATTTTTATTATGACAGAGTGATCTAAAAGCTTCAAACACATCAGCTAACAATAAAACATCTGTTTTTAGATATAAATCATGATATTCTCCAAGGTTCTTTATCTTAAATATTTTCCATATTTCTTGCGCGTGTTTATATTCCTTATCACTTATCTCTTCTTCATAAAGGTTATTATAGAAACTTTCTTTTGATGGAAGTTGTGTTTCTTTAAATCTCA
Source organism: Eptatretus burgeri (assembly GCF_056783735.1). Classification (NCBI taxonomy): domain Eukaryota; kingdom Metazoa; phylum Chordata; class Myxini; order Myxiniformes; family Myxinidae; genus Eptatretus; species Eptatretus burgeri. Next base: position 8,180,369 of record NC_140965.1, on the reverse strand, counting down.
GAAATGAATCCATATAATCATAAGGATAAATTCCCTTACTTGTAAGAATTTTCTCTTTACTTTGAATTTCATTCCTTGTTTGAATTTCCTCTCTCGTAAGAATTCCTTCTTTAATCAGAATTTCATCTTTAATCAGAATTTCCTCTTTAGTTAGAATTTCATTCATTGTTCGAATTTTCTTTATAATTAGAATTTCATCTTCAGTTAGAATTTCTTCATTAATTTCCTCATTAATTAGAATTTCCTCTTTACTTTGAATTCTCTCTTTAATCTGAATTTCCTCTTTAGTGAGAATTTCCTCTTTTGGAAAGAATGAATTAAGATTTGGAAAAGAGTCCGTGGAGCTTAGATTTGATGCGAGGTAGGCTAGTGGTGTTCCCATAAACTTGAAAGAATCTAGAAACCTAATACGAGTTAAAGGTTTTGTGAATATCATTTTTGTAAATGAAATATACTTTTGACTTGTGTTTGTTATGGCAGAAATATTCCCTGGTGTTTTTGAAAGTTCATTTATAAATAGATGTGTATCATAATTGGCGCTGTTGTGAAGAAAGACTGGAATAAAAGAAGGTAATTTATAATTAAGATTACAACAGGAATGAGCGGGACCTCTATATTTACCAGTAACATGACAATGATCCCTAACTTTAGACTCCTTAATTTGGCCCTCACAAATATGACAGATATTGTTCTTTCTAAATTCTAATTTTTCTTCTTTGGTTAATTTCATCGGTTCATTTGTTTCTTTCATTAATTTAGTGAGTCTTATACAATCCTTTTCTAATCGTTTTACAAACTCTTGTGAAGCTTTTTTTCCACGATAATGTTCAAGTTTGTTATACTTTTCTCCAACAGATGATTTGATATAATAACAGAAACCACAAGGAATATGTTTTTGATATTTATTTGTATATGATTCTTTTGGATTAGGAGAAGCAGTATTAATCTTTTTAAGGATACACTCAAAATCAGCGTATATCACAAATGGGTGCATGATAGATTTATTATAATCTTCAAAAGAAATCTTTTCACCAGGTTTAGGCATTGTAATTACAGCTGATTTATGATTACTACAATATTTTGAATGTTGTTCTAATCGTTCTTTTGTATGAAATGAATTAAGACATCGCTTTCAAGGATATATTTTGTTTGCTGATCTGAATACCTGAGAAGAGATTAATCTTGATAAATTATTTATGTGAATGTGTAATGTGAATTCTTTCCAACACTAAAATATAAAAGATCAATGTGTGTTTCTTCATTTTTATAGTTGGTTGAAATTTTTAATATTTGAACTTTGTTTGTATCCGTTAATCCATATACATTAATGGAAAGATTATTCTTTTTCTCAAATTTAGGAATATCTGTTAGTGGCATTGGGAATTTAAAATCTTTAATGTCCAAGGTATTCTCATATTTCATATATTGTTTTACTCTTTCTGAATTACATTTTGGTGGATGAAAGTGAGCAAGAACAGACCAGAGAAAACATTTATTATCATTGTTCTTAATATTAACAACTGCCATCTTTAGTTTTATTTCTTTGGTAATTCAATATAAGAAGAAGCTTTAAGAGGGTTTGATTTTAGAATGTGTATATCTAAAAAGATGATTTTTTTAAATATTGAATCCACTTCCTACCACTGTATTATCAACATCCTCCTCTTGTCTTGATAGTTCTTCATAAACCCCACTATTCAAAAAATCTTGAAATGATGTTATAAAATGAAAATCTGTTCTCGTATAAGGAGTATGTTCTTCATCTTGTCTTTTCATATTCATTTTCACTCCCATATAAAACTTTAAAGTTTTCATTTCTTTTAATGTCTTTTTAATAAATTTTTCAACATCGGGTTTCACTATTTCAATTGATTCAGCTATTGATGATGGACCGGGTTCTCCAAATTGAAAAATCCTTATTTTTATATGCCCTTTAAATGCCCCATCAGTGTTTTCAATATAATAGTCTCCCTTTACTTTAAACTCATTTTTCTTGTGTTTTTGTGATTGAAGATGTCTATTATAACTACTCTTCAAAACATCCTTTGAGCAGATATCACAATGTTTTCTTTCCAACTCAAGAGGAGATATTTTATGAAACAGATTAAATGTGTTTGTTGGTTCGGAGGTGTTTTCTATAATGTTTATATTTGTGATTACAAACATCGCAGTATGTTGTATTCACCATATTTATATAATAAATCTTTGCTTAAACTAAAATTTTCTTGATGAAAATTTCGTTTATTTTACAGGTGAATCTGTGCTTAAAACCATTTTATTCTCCAACTTTTTCACTTAATAAATACAATGTTTCAAGACACAAAAGACAAGTTTCAATCAATCTCTTCATTTGTTAAAGATACTGAGAAATATGTCAAGGATGCAAAATTGAACAAAGATAAATATAACAACTATTGGATAAAAACTATTATGGTAAATAATATGAGTTCTTCAATTTCCTTCAGTGGAAGGGCTTTTAGTATACCTGGTAGAACATCAATTAAAGTATCTCTAACAAAAGTTTCTCCTCTCCTTCTAGTAATATATTCAAAACTAGAAAAAGCAATGAAACAAGAAAAAGTATCAAAAAACAAAAACCTTATGGATGAAGCTTTAGAAAGAAAAGATAAGACCATCTGTAATATGCAAGGAGAAATTTGTATTTTTTTCAACAACCCAAAAGATGTAAATCCTGATGAAATAAAGGATGTTAATATATCAGGTGAAATGACATTTCGTTCAATAGTAATTAACGATCATTTTAAAATTACCTTTAATATAAAAAAATGTTGTCGTTGAATCTGATAATGAAAAAAAGTATATCGATATCGATGGTAATATTATTAAATATGAGTCAATATACAACTGAAAGTATAGATGAATTTCAGTTTAAGTAAAGTTTTACTTTATAAATATGCTAGACTTTCCTGATTCTCCATATGACAAATTTGAGAATTGTCCTGCGTGTGAAAGACGGGGATTAAACACAGAGTCAAAAGCCTATAAACAATGTATATTCTGTGATTATCTTCTAATTAATGATAAAAAATATAAAAAGGAAAATAATTATTTTAGATTTCCACCAAAAATGAATTACTTTACAAGATTGATTAGAGAAATGAATGTAAAGTATGAGGGTGATAACACACCTTTCCTTACAAGGGAAGAAACTGAACGTATTAGAGAAATGTTCAAAGGATTGTTGTTATATATTATTCATGGATGTAATTTTCAGGGAAATATCAACACAAGATATTGTATAAATAAAATAATGGATTATCTTGAAATTAAACCTGAACTTAGGATAAAATATAGAGTTTCTAAAAAAGCTAATAATAAATTAAATAACCTCTTTTCCAAATATATAAATGAATGATTTTTTACCTATTTGGGAAAATAAGATAAAATTTAACAACCATAAAAATCTCCCAAATTCATTAAGATGTCTCATAGTTGGTTCAAGTGGATGTGGAAAAACCTGCTTACTTTTTAAAATGCTCCTCACTCCCAACTTTTTAGATTTTGATAATTTATTAATTTTCACAAAGTCGAGTTTTCAACCAGAGTATCAACTACTCTCACAAGGTTTTAATGCTGGTCTTCAAAAAGAAGATATAATCGGTTTATTTAAACGTCAAAAAAACCTAAATGATTATAACATTGAAGATATAATTCAACTATTTTGTGATACACAGAGATGTAAAAAGAAATCAAATCCTATAGCTTGTATTTTTAGTGATAATACGGATGATATACCGTCTCCCCAAGATTTGGATAAATCAAAAAAGAACCTCGTTATCTTTGATGATTGTGTTCATGAGAGAAACCAAACGGTAATGGACAGCTACTACACAAGAGGGAGACATTCTTCTTGTAATTGTATTTATCTTAGTCAATCGTACTTTCAACTTCCTCGTCGTTCCATCAGAAACAATGCTAATACTTTTATTTTATTCAAGTTAAATTCAATAGATATCAATAATTTTTGGAGAGATAATTGTTCTACATTATGTAGTAAAAAGAAATTTGAGGATTACATGAAGCACACGACTGAAAAATATAAATATATTGTTGTGAAACAAGATGAGATATTCAGGGATATATTTTTTGTTTTATAAACAATTACATATATAAATGACAACTATTATTATAAATCTTGTGGGTAAATCTGCTTCTGGAAAAAAACTTTCATAAATCAAGGTTCTTGTGTAGTACAAATGAGAATATTGTAAATTTACTTAAAAAACACCCTGTGATACGCATTGTATCAACAACAACTAGAGCAATAAGACCTGGAGAAGTAAAAGGTGAAGATTATCACTATATTTCAGTGGAGGAACATATGCGATTGAGGAATGAAGGACAAATATTTGAGGAGGTTTCTCTTGGTACAACAAAATATTCACATTGTAAGAGTGAGTTAAGGAAACTAAAATCTGGTGGTGTTGGGATGTTAGAAACTAATCCAGAAGGAACGAGACAAATTATTAAATATCTGAGCGGAGTGAAGATTTTATCATTCGGTTTTGATGTTGATGAAGAAACTCAACGCAAACATATGAAAAGCAGAGATGCAAGGATTAGTGAAGAAGAAATTACAACTCGCATTAATGTTAATAAAGAATTTGATGAAATATTTAAAGAAAAGGATTTATTTGAACACATCTACTTGAATGATGAAGAAAAGGAAAATTTCCCTGTTGATCTTTACAATTCATTAAATTATATTTTACAATAAATAAATGGATGCAAAAGAAAGAGCAAGAAGATTTAAGGAACATCAAGAGTTGGTTTCAAAAGTTGTAAAACAACAGGAAGACATAAAGAAGAAACGCAGACAGAAACTAACGGGCGAAGAAGTATTTGAAAGAAAACAAGAGAAATTTTTTAAACCACTTTTAAAAACTTCCCAAGAAAAAATGAAAGATGTTTCTGTGGTGTAGTCAGGCCCACGGGGAGGGGCATGATGATGATGCATGATGGGCGTGATGGTGGAGGTGTGGCCGTGGGGTTCGGCGAGGGATATGAGGTGTGCACGCCGTCTGAGGTGTCGTAGTAATACTGGAGTCGGCCGGCTCGTGAGTGTACCGCATACGGAATAAAGGAGAGCCGCGGGCACAGTACGCTCTGGCTCGCACTCGTGCAACACAGCCCGGCTCGACTGTTTCTCCGCTTCGTGTCTGCCTGCTAAGCATCTCCCATCCCAGTACAGTACAGTGGCGACGAGGATCGGCGGATCGGCGTGTGTAAGGGCGGTTCCAAGCTACGGAACCAAGTGTCTCACGGAACATGGCGGAAGGTCGCGGCACGGCACACGGACGTGTACCCGTGTTCGGGAGTGAGTTCGAGTTGTTTTCTGAACAGTTGGGTTGCTACTTTCGGGCAAATGATGTAGAGGATGAAGAGAAACGCAAGGCGATCTTGCTCGCCTCGCTATCAACGGAGCACTACCGCCTGCTGAGTGATTTGGTGGCTCCAAATAGACCCAGTGATGATATGCTATCCTTTCAGGACATCGTGACGAAAATGAAGACCCACTTGGCGCCGGAGAAGTCGTTACATCTCGCGCGGTTCCAGTTCGATCATCTCGCTAAGGGTGGCGAGGAGCGCGTTGCGGACTTCGTGGCACGAGTGAAGCATTCGGCTGTGCCTTGCAAATTCACGGCAGAGGAGCGTCCAACAAGGCTCAGAGATCGTTTTATTTCTGGTCTGCGAGACGCAAAGATGGTAGCGGCTATCCTGCGATTGACCGACATCACATTCGACTCGGCGGTCGTGACTGCTTCGTCTGTCGAACAGACGCTCACGGATGTCCGTGCCATTGCTGGCCAGGACGCAATGAGTAGCTCCAGCTGGAGTATGGCAGCTAATCCCGAAGTCAATGCGGTAATCGCACAAGTGCCGCGAGTCACGCAGCCAGTCCGAGCGGTGGCTCAAGTGCCGCAGGTCGCACGCGCGCCTGGCGGTGCGGGACGAGGGGCACCGCAGCACGATCGCACCGGGAGCGAGGGCACCGCAGCACAGTCGCACCGGGAGCGAGGGGCACCGCAGCACGGTCGCGCCTGGAGCGAGGGGGCACCGCAGCACGGTCGCGCCTGGAGCGAAGGGACTTTCCGCGGCTGCTGGGGGTGTGGGGGTCCGCACCTGCGACAAATGTGCCCGTATAAGAACACCGTGTGTTTGCATTGTCACAAGGTGGGACATTTGAAGCGCGTGTGTCGGATGGCGGGAGCCTCCGTTGGGGTCTTGGGTGACGAGGTGCGAGAGGACCCCAGTGACCTGGAGATCGGCCTGCAACCGGGGCCTGACAATGCCGGCGAACCAGAGCGGGAGATGCAACCACGGTTGAGTCTGTTTTCCGTTGGTTCGGAGATAACGACGCCTTTCACGGTTGAAGTCGAAGTGAATGGCCAACCTACTGTGTTTTGCGTGGATACCGGGGCTGCGGTGTCGGTCATGGGTGAGCGGGCGGCTCGTGGTCTTCGCGGTATTCGCCTGGTCAAGGCCGGCCTTGTCGTTATACACGTACACCGGTGAAGCGGTGCACCGCTTGCGAGGGCCGGACGTCTCAGTGCGCTACCGAGATCGACGCGCCCGGCTCTCGGTGTTCGTTGTACGAGGGAGGGGCCCCCCTGTTGGGTCGAGACTGGCTTGCGCACCTCGGACTGGGTCTCCGGTTCGTACCTCCAGATGTCCCGGTACTCTCTTCGAGGCCTTCATCGAGTACCGAGGGCGAGGCTCTGGCGGGCGGTGAGAGCCGTATCAGCTCTCGCGATGAGTTCCCGCGCTGTGGCAAGGTTCGAGAGGCAATGCGCATCGGTGTGGTTCAGGCAGCTTCAACAGGTGGCGGTGGGCCCGTGGCGTTAAAGGGAGTCGCGAGTCGCAGCATCGAGTCGACAACCAAGGAGCGGACTCGTGATGCGGGTTGTGGGTTGTTGTTCATGGCATATGTGTTTTTCCTTGCTCTAGTGATGCAGTTTAACGTTGTTGAAATAAATGCCAGCAGTTCTCATATAAAAGTGGATGTGGCGGAGATTAGTCAATGGGAGTTGAATTATGGTCAATGTGATGTGGGGGCGAATAAAGAAGGTTTGTTAGCCTCCAGTTGCTCCAGACCGCAGGTAATTACTTTGTCATGTGCTGGGATTTTATCAAAAAAGCGCGCTGTACGGAAAAATGAATTTGCGATGCTTCGAATGTTATTCGTAATGATTTATAACGAGCCTATGATTGCAGTGTGGTTTAAGTGGAGTTGCTCCCGTCTAGCGGCCGTGTGGGTCTCGGAGATCGACTCGGAACCAAGACTGGTGCCCTGGTTACCCCCACCTCTGATTGCGAGCACAACTCGCTGTGTTCGCTCAAGGCCGTTGGGACGGGCGTTGGCGTCTCGACTGATTGTGGTGCGTGAGTTGTTTTGGCGCATTAAATGCATGCAGCCAGCAGCGCTGTTCAGCGCCCCCGGCCAAGGTCTAGGGCTGGCGCCACAGCTTCCAGATAGCGGGCTGCCGGCCTCGGGATGTTTATCTACGTCGGGTCTGCCTGGGGGGAGTGGGCCGGAGGCGTTTGATGGGGCCGGAGGAGGTTAGCTCGAGAGGTCATTACGACCTTGGCCAGGGTCATGTCAGCATGGGCCACCTGGGGGGGGGCGTTTTTGCTGCATAATGCCGCTGTGCTTCTCATTTTGCTGCTTCATATCGGTAACGCGGTCAGACCTGACCTTTAATGCTCCACTCGCTCGCATCGACACATTATATGATGTGGTGTGCTATTATACTTTGTTATTTTCATTTTATTTCCATGATTATTATACGAAATCCTTCGTGTTCTGCATGCTTCTTATAATACTGATCATTTAATAATCATACTTTTAGGAGGGAGGAGTGTGGTGTAGTCAGGCCCACGGGGAGGGGCATGATGATGATGCATGATGGGCGTGATGGTGGAGGTGTGGCCGTGGGGTTCGGCGAGGGATATGAGGTGTGCACGCCGTCTGAGGTGTCGTAGTAATACTGGAGTCGGCCGGCTCGTGAGTGTACCGCATACGGAATAAAGGAGAGCCGCGGGCACAGTACGCTCTGGCTCGCACTCGTGCAACACAGCCCGGCTCGACTGTTTCTCCGCTTCGTGTCTGCCTGCTAAGCATCTCCCATCCCAGTACAGTACAGTTTCCACAGTTCCCACAGTAGAATATACTCCTAAAAAACTTCAAATGTTAAAAGATTTTGATCAAATGACGGAGGAAGAATTAGAGCATTTCGGAGAATTAAAGGTATATGATGATGAAGGTTTATTTCAACAACTGGAAGAGATTAATCAACCCCCTGATTATATTGTGAATGCTGTTCAAAACAATGAATATTCAGCGGATTCAAAAACGAAAGCAGGACTCATTCCAACAGAACAATCAGCAATATTTCATCTTGTTCAAGAAAAGGTATTGATATTTAATGATGAATTAAGGTTCTTGGGTTCTGCTCAACCCCCTGTTAAACTAACTCTGAGATTAATGTTTCTTCTCACAAAAGATGGAAGACAAGGTTCAACTGTGAGGGATGAGTCAAAGTATATTGAAAAACCATTGGATATGAAAAATAATGATGATAGAGTATATATTGATCTGCTGAACACTCTAAATTATAAGGTTATTCTTTCTGGTAAAAGTAGGAAGAATGAGAAGGAGAAACACATTATTCAGGCTTTAAGTATCCTTGGTTCAGGTGTTAGTTTTCTTCCAAATGACCCATCGCAATTAGTTAATAGACTGTTATTGTTGTTAGGTAGTAAGAAGGCTGGAAATAACAATTGTTTTAATGAAGCATCAGCCATTTTAGACCAGTTGATGAACATGAAAATAATTAATAAATCTCAATATAAAGACATTTTATCTCATATTAAATAAGATGAGAAGCACAATCCTTAGTTTCAATTTCACAACAAGCGACCACACATCTTCATTCCCATACCCACTACAACTTGACACAACAAAAGAATATGAGGCATCTTTATTGTCCATGGAAACTTATAATACCTTATTTAATATAACCGAGAAAAATGACAAGTTTAGTTATAATCCGGGAAGTGGATACAAAACGATAACAGTCTCACCCGGAGCATATGAGATTTCTCAAATATCTTCCGAAATTGCTCGTCTTATGAAAGAACAGGGTGATGAACCAAAAAATATTGTTATAAACATTCAAAAACATACTTTAAAATCAATGATTAAAGTTAAAAATAACTACAAGGTTGATTTCACAATTGATAATTCATTTAGAGAGTTATTGGGTTTCTCCTCAAAAAAGATTGAAACTAATGGGACGTTTTACAGTGATAATGTCATTCAAATATCCTCAGGAATAAATTCAGTGTTAATTCACTGTGATTTGATTGATGGTGCTTATAATGATGGAAAAAAAACAAATACAATATTTTCATTCAGCGCATACTCAACCGCAATTGGTTATAAATTCAATATGGAACCTAAAAATTTGGTTTATCTACCTGTCAGGAAAAACCATACACAGAGTAAATTTTAGGATAACCGACCAAGATAATCGTGTGATTTATTTTAATGGAGAAGTTATATCCATCAGAATTCACCGACGTGAAGTTTTCCAATAAATAAATACGATGGTTATTGTGAGGAAACACGAGTTGGGAAAATATAAAATAATTACAGGGGATGGGATGTTCCTTTCTCCATACTACAAGGTTGAAGGTATGTATCTTGGTAGAGGATACTATAAACCTAAGAGACAAAGGGGTGTTGGACATCAATTTAGAGGAGATGGGATAATTGATACTCTCATGGGTATTGGTTCAACTATTCTTAAACATAAAGATGTAATTGGTTCAACTGCTTCTGCTGTGGGAAATGTAGCAGGTGCTGTAAAGAGTATAAAAGATGCTCAGAAGGAATCTCATAAATTACAAGCAATAAAAGAAATTAAGAAAGGCAAAACTCAGTTGTCCCCCCAAGAACGACAGAAAATAATTCAAATACTTGGATCAGGGTTTCAAAAGTTTTAACATCTTTTTTCCGAAATAAATACAAGTATGGAAGCAATTGATAGTATCTATGATTTGGATGATACTATTATTATCTCAAACTCCACTAAAAAAGAAGATTACTTCAAGGTAAATGCAATAACTGGAACAGACTGGAATACGAATGGTACAAAAAGTTTTGAAATAAATAATCAACAAACCTATTTGAATCTCTCCGAAAGTTTCTTGTTGTGTAAATTTAAATTCACTAAGGCTGGGAATAACACAAACGCTACACTTGTAAATGATTTCTTCTGGAAAATGTTTGATAGTGTGCGTTTGTATATTGGAACATAAGAAATTGAAGCGGTTGATTATGTCTCTGCTGTATCTGAAATGATAAAATTTACACTCTATACATTCAGTGATAGAATGGGAAAGGGGTCTGTCGAAGGTTTTATTCCTGATATGTCAACGGGAACAAACACAGACCCTGGATATACTCAAAGGAAAGGAATGTATAATGATGATACAAAAGCAGAAAATAGTTTTACTGTGGCAGTTCCTCTTAAAGGTATATTTGGATTTTGTGATCATGATAAAGTTCTGTATGGTCTTAAAATTAGATTTCAACTACAAAGGAATGATAATGAAAATCGATTGCTTTTTGGTGTTGGTCGTGCTTTTGGTGATCAGAATAAATTTGTAATTGAGGAGATGAGTTGGTATATCAGTGAATATACTCCTAATCTTAAAACAGAAGAGATGCTGAATCGAAGACTTAACTCAAAGAAACCACTCAGTGTATCATACCTCAAAAGAAGATGTCAACACGTTAAACTCAACCAAACCACTTACACGTGGAATTTGGGTGTTCTGGAAGGAAAGCCACGATATCTGTGGATCATTTTTAAAAAGCCAGATGGTGATACTGCGACTGATAAGAATAATGCATTGAGTGATAATGCATAGGTGAAACAACTTCGCGTTTCTCCAGATGGAACATTTTATCCACGAGATAGATTGGAAATTAATTGGGAAAAAAAGATTTTGCTGAAGCATACAAGTCTTACCAAAAGGTGTGTGAAAGTAATGGAAATAAAGAACCTATTTTGGATATGACAGCATTTAAAAGTTTGTATACAATCTATGCGTTTGACCTGAGCGCTCAAAAGGAAACTATAAAGTCTAATCGAGTGGATACTTCCCTATACATTGAAAGAGGAGAGAGTGAAGAAGTTGATACATATTGTTTGCTTTTGGAAGAAACAGAATTGCAGATTAATACAGATAATGGTGTGATGATTAGTCTCACATAATTTTTTGTTAAATAAATGAGTGGCAAAGTACCAACTGGGGTATATGTTAATCAAATCAATCTTCATAAACTATCATCTTGTGTTCAAAATCAAAAGCCTTGTACGATTAACATTAATACAATTCAGAGAAAAGGAGCAGTAAGAATTGATGTTTTGCTCACAAGAGAACAGGTTAAAATCTTGAATGACACTGGCTCACTTAAAATTAAAATGACAAAACCAATGTTGAAAAAATATTCAATAAGAGAGACGAGTGGAGGATTTCTCCCATTTCTAATTCCTTTATTTGCTGGTTTAAGTGCGGTTGGAGCATTGACGGGTGGTATTTCAACAGCGGTGAAAACTGCCAACGAAAGGAAGGCTCAACTCCAGGCTCAAAAAGAATTGGAAAGACATAACAAAGAGTTGGAGAAACAAATTAGTGGAAGTGGTGTAATTGTAGATTTTGCTGAAAAACTTGAAGGTCTGCCTGATAAAGCGAGATTGTTAGTTGGAGATATGCTTTCTTCTATAGCACAAGCAGGTGTAAAATTAACGAAAAGAGGTAATGGATTATATCTTTCTAATAAATAAATGAGCATTGATGAGTGGTTGAAAGAATTTGGAAAGAATACAACATCAAATTTACAACTTGTTAAATATTGTAAGAAATTAAAAATTCATAATGTGGTTATTTGTATGAGAGATGAATTAACAAATGTGCCGAAACATACAAAGAATATTATTATGAACTTAGAAGATAATAATGGGAACGGTTCTCATTGGGTTTGTATTTTTAATAGTCAAGACAAATATTATTTTGATAGTTTTGGTCTTCCACCACCTGTTGAAGTCATACAATTCTTACAGAATGGTGTTTATCAAACATTTCAAGTCCAAGAATTAAATTCCAAGTGTTGTGGTCAATTATGTCTATATGTGTTATTTCAACTCAACAAAAATAAAAAAAAATTATGATATTATTTTTAATCTAATATAAATGACTTATGTTGGTAAAGATGGTTCTATCTTTGGTGTATCTCAAGAACTGGATATTGATTTATCAAATTATTACACAAAGGCACAGGCTGAACGACATAAATATAATATAACCAAAAATATTAACATGAAAAATGCTTATAAATTAAAAAATTATCCAAGCCCGACTGACGCGAATGACTTGGTGAGATTAAGCGATTTATCACAATATATATCCTTAAATAAAACAGCCGTGTATTCCAAAGATACAGAAGTGTTGATATTATCTCCAGGTCATACAGAATTCACAGTTCGAATTAAAATAAATTTTTATAAAGAAGGGCGTATCGTTTGTATGAGAATAGAACAATGGGGGTATGACATGAATGATTTAGGGTATAATTGGTCATTTAAAATTAACCTCGAAGACCTGGAACAATTAAATCAGTCTCGTAAGGAAGAATATTATCCACTTGGTATCGAGAATGAGTTTTGTGGGGCCACGATTAGTAAACAACAAATAAAGAATTTAATAAGGGTAAATATAATAATGGTTTTGCCCTTGTTTATCTCATGAAAACAGAAAAAACAGGATTATATATAATAAGTAAGGAAATACAAAATGATTTAACTATGGGAAGATGGGGAGGTGTTTCGTGCCATAATATTATTCTAACATATATTTCTAATACATAAATGACAGCAAGAAGGCTTCAAGAAAATTATCATTTCTGTGTCCAAGCATACCTTCAAGAAAAGGGTATTCGGTATTTTAATAAATATGTTCTCCAACATAAGAATGAGGTATTTTCAATAAAAGATTGGTATTATGCTGATGTTGATAAACCGACAACTTTAGATTTAATGAAAATGTTAAATAATGAAAAAATTATAAAGTTAAGAAAAGGTAAGGCTCTTTTAGAAATTCAAAAGAAATTTTATTGGTTTCCAGTTGTAAAAAAAATTATTTTGGATACAGGAATAACAAGAAATCCTGATGAATATATGTATGATATTCTATGGGGTGTAAGCGATTCAAGGATAATAAGGGATGAGAAAGGAGTTGAAGAAGAGAGGGAAGAGGAGGAAAAGGAGAAGAGAGAGAAGGAGGAGAGGGAGAAGCAAGAGAAGGAGGAAAGAGAGAAGAGAGAGAGGGAGGAAAGAGAGAAGAGAGAGAGGGAGGAAAGAGAGAAGAGAGAGGGAGGAAAGAGAGAAGAGAGAGAGGGATGAAAGGGAGAAGAGAGAGAAGAGAGAGAGGGAGGAGAGGGAGGAAAGAGCGAGACAAAATAAATATCAAAATATGGAAACCAGTGAGATTAAAAAAAGATTGGTGGTATTACAGAAAATAACTCAACCCACCGAGGAGGAAAACAAAGAATTGACAAGTCTATTTGCAATATTTTCTTCAAGACTATTGACATCGCCAAGCTTTTCATTTTAATTCAAGTTTTTCATTTTTATTTTTTTTCTTAAATAAATGGAGGAGAGAGTGAAGGCATTTCTAAGGATTCTTTACGTTTGAAAAATTAAGATTCAAATGTGCATGTTGGAAACTAAAAAGGTTTTTGCACTCTGCAGGAATTTTTCACATAAATAAATGAGTTATTGTCTCAAATGTAAAAAGAAAACTAATACTAAAAATATTTCATATATTAAAAGTAAAAATAACAGGGTTATACAAAAAGGTATATGTTCGGTGTGTGGTTCAAAAAAAATCAATTTATCTCCAAACACAAACTCGGAGGAGATATACAAAAGTTTTTATCAGGAAGTAAATTTACCACTACTGGAATACCAGGGAAATTACATCTTCCAGGGTATTCTTTCTGTGGTCCAGGCACAAACTTGGATAAAAGATTAGATGAGGCAGACAATCCTAAATCCTGGAGTAAACCAATCAATAGAGTTGATGAAGTGTGCCTGAGGCACGATATTGATTATGGGAATACCACAACGTTGGAAGAAAAGCATGAAGCCAATAGAGAAATGTTGTATAATTTGTCTCTGATACAAAATCCAACCTTGAGAGAAAAAGTTGATCGGTTCATTGTGAAGAAGATGATCAGTGCTAAATTGAAACTTGGACTTGGAAATTCAAAAAACTTATAGGCTCTAATGATGCCATTAAGACTGAAGAGCAATTAGCTGATGAATTACATAAACCAATATTCACAAAGTTTCAGAGAAGGAAAATTTATTCCAAGGAAGTTGATTATATCTGGTCTGCTGATTTGATTGAACTCAATGATGATAAGGGGTACAAGTATGCTTTAACCGTTATTGATTTGAGGAGTAGATATGCGTGGGTTGTCCCTTTAAAAAACAAAACAGGTAATACTCTTACGTTAGCTTTTCAACAGATATTTAATAAAAGTAAGAGAAAACCTAAAAAATTGTGGACTGATGAGGGTAGAGAGTTTTATAACAAGACATTTATGAATTTTCTAAAAAATAACAGTATTACATTATACAGTACCTTTAATGAAGGGAAGGCAGTTGTTGTTGAACGTTTTAATCGTACCTTAAAAGAGAGACTATATAAAAAATTCACACAACTCGGTTCACAACAATGGTCATCTTTTATTCAGGATATTGTGGATAAGTATAATGACACGATTCACACGTCAACAAATATGAAACCATCAGAAACATTTACAAAATTAAAATATGAAAAAGAGATTAATGTCAGAAAACCTAAGTTCAAAGTTGGTGATATCGTAAGAATATATAGGTGGAAATCTCATTTTGAAAAGGGTTTTACTGAACGATGGACGAAAGAACTTTTCAAAATTGTTGATGGAATAGATACGGTTCCTTGGACTTATAAAATATATGATTTGGAAGGGGAAGAGATTTTAGGTTCATTTTATTCACAGGAATTACAAAAGACAAAACTAAGCAGATAATACCTCCTACTATACACCTTTGTGGACACTAGAGGGACAAGTCCGAGGTGTATTACAGTATATAATGCGTGTCAAGGGGGACGTTCTTAGATCTGTGAACCCCAAACACAGAATCCTCAACTGAATAGTCAAGGCTTAACTTTTGTTTGTTGATGTGTGTGTGTGTGTGTGTGTGTGTGTGTGTGTGTGTGTGTGTGTGTGTGTGTGTGTGTGTGTGTGTGTGTGTGTGTGTGTGTGTGTGTGTGTGTGTGTGTGTGTGTGTGTGTGTGTGTGTGTGTGTGTCAAGGGGGACGTTCTTCGATCTGCGAACCCCAAACACAGAATCCTCAACTGAATAGTCAAGGCTTAACTTTTGTTTGTTGTGTGTGTGTGTGTGTGTGTGTGTGTGTGTGTGTGTGTGTGTGTGTGTGTGTGTGTGTGTGTGTGTGTGTGTGTGTCCCAACCCTCACATTCAAAATCTCAACCCCAACCCTCACATTCAAAAGCTCAACCCCAACCCTCACATTCAAAATCTCAACCCCAACTCAATCCTCGCCCAACACAATGTCTTTTTCAAAATGAGATTTCCACATATATATATATATATATATATATATATATATATATATATATATATATATATATATATATATATATATATATATATATAT
The DNA here is from genome assembly GCF_056783735.1 of Eptatretus burgeri. Classification (NCBI taxonomy): domain Eukaryota; kingdom Metazoa; phylum Chordata; class Myxini; order Myxiniformes; family Myxinidae; genus Eptatretus; species Eptatretus burgeri. The sequence continues at coordinate 8,164,550 of NC_140965.1, read as the reverse complement.
ATATATATATATATATATATATATTATTTTTTTTTTTTACGTTTTTTTTTTTTTTTCTCTTCTTCCAATTCTGTCTTTTAAGGCTTTCAGGTTTGATGATGTAGAAAGGGGGAGTAAGCCTGCACTTTCTTCCCAGAACGAACAATCTATTTTTTTATGTTTTTTTCTCTTCTTCCAATTCTGTCTTTTAAGGCTTTCAGGTTTGATGATGTAGAAAGGGGGAGTAAGCCTGCACTTTCTTCCCAGAACAAACAATGTATATTTTTTATGTTTTTTTCTCTTCTTCCAATTCTGTCTTTTAAAGCTTTCAGGTTTGATGACGTAGAAAGAGGGAATAAGAACTTTCTTGATAGGTTTAGATCCCAAAGAGTGGTAGCATTTCAAGTCTTCAAAATAAACCCAACTTTCCAAGTCTCCAAGGTATAACCACATTCCTGTTGAGTTTCCAAGATATGTATCACGTTGTGAGTTATCAAGCCAGAACCCACATTTCAAGTCTCCAAAAATATAATCATCTATCCAAGACTCCAAGGTAGAATCACAATTTCCAGAAATATAGTGGGTTTCAGTGATAGATCTCACATAGTATAACTGTGGATCATCAAGGAAATCTCCATTTTTCCAATTTTGATGGGTTTCGGTGATAGATCTCACATAGTATAACTGTGGATCATCAAGGAAATCTCCATTTTTCCAATTTTGATGGATTTCGGTGATAGATCTCACATAGTATAACTGTGGATCATCAAGGAAATCTCCATTTTTCCAATTTTTATGGGTTTCAGTGATAGATCTCACATAGTATAACTGTGGATCATCAAGGAAAACTCCATTTTTCAAAATGTCTGAAAATTGTGAGTCTCCAAGGTAAAACTTGTATTCTGGCTCATCAAGGTATAACTTGTTCAGGGGGTATTGTCTTGATAACTCACAATGAGTACTATTGTTGCAAAACTCTTTTTCAGGACTTTGCTGGTCTCCAAGGTATAACTCTTTGGTTGGATCATCAAGGACGAACTCGTTCTGTGGGTCTTGGTCGCTCATAAGGTCTTCAACCAAGCCAACAATTTCCCTCAAAGTTGTAGCAAAAGCAGTATTTTCATTTTGTATTTCAGATACAATTTCCTGTGAGAGAAAATAATAATGTATTAATTAAGTTATTTAATTATTAAACGAGTCGATGTTTAAAAGGAACTAAAAATAGGAAAATAAAAATCTTACCTCAACAGATAAGAGGTTTGAATCCAGTTCATCAACTTGAAGGTTTAGTTCCATACAAGTCTGAGAGTTCCAGGCAAGCACACAGCACACCATTGCCAGCAAAAAATGTTTAAAATGGAGCCTGGGCATGAGGCTTTTATAGGGAAAGATTGTTGGGTGTGGTTTCCTGTGGAAATTCCCTGGTGGAATTTCATAACATGCTGGAAACCATTTCATAACATGGAAACCATAGAAACTGAAACATGCTGGAATTTTCTAGTGATTTCTTTGTGAGTCAGAGATGAACTGGAAATGATGTAAGAGTAGGTGGGCGTGGCTTATAAAAAGTGGGCGTGGCTTATAAAAACCTCATTAAAAGTGGGCGGGGTTTAACAAAAGTGGGCGGGGCTTAGAAGAAAGTGGGCGTGGCTTATTGAATACCTTGTGGAAAGTGGGCGGGGCTTAACAAAAAATAACCTGTGGCTCAGGAGGTGGTCAAACAAGAGCATTAAGAGAAGTTTATCATTTCGTAATGGCACAAAAGGGGTATCTTAAAAAATATAAAGATTCAAATGTTTTGTTTTTCAATATTTTAGATGGGGATTATTGTGCAAAGAAAATTAAACTATTGAAGGAATTTGAGAATGAACAAATCTTTATAGGTTCAATGAGTGAGCTAAACAATATGCATCGGTTATTTGATAAAGAGTGTCCCGGGGCTTAGACGTTTCAGATATTTCTTTAGAATCACCTTTAACAAATCTTTATCTTGTTGTATGGGTTATTTGAATAGAGAGCCCCTAGGTTAAAAGGGGAGACAAATAAATATACCTTGGGATAAAAAGGGGGTTTATTTTTAGGGAAAAAAAATATGAATCGCTGAAAATCCCCCATTCATTTACATGGGGAAAAGTGAGCCAGAACCAGTATATTCACCCTACTAGTATGTCTACCATATCCATGTACTGCAACCAGAGGGCAGCAGTCCTACTAGAGGATTTCAGAGATTCAGTTTTGTTTCTTAGCAGTTCCTTTATTCTGAGCACCATATCAGCATGACAAGCTCTGCAGGCACTGATCCCTCCATCAAATGTTCATAGAGGACAGCAACTTCATCCAGATCAGGGTTTCCCGTCCAATCTCGAGCTGGAGTATCTTCATCTGATGACATCTGTGCATCAGTGATCTTCTGTGAATCTGCATCTTCTGGCTCACCAGACTGTTGAGGGAAAGCCACATCAAGTGTGACAGACACAATCATGGCATTGAGTACACCATCGACAAGGAGGTGTGCACGCACAGCCCGTGCAATTGCCTTCCCTGTCATCATGTGCACCACGGCATTGTCTGCATAGACGAGCTCCACAACTTCTTGTAACCCAGATCCAGCCATTAAATGCCTGATGGACCCCAGGAAATTAATCTCGGTGTGGAAGCCTCCAAGTCTCAGGACTATGTTGCTCAAGTCGCTTCCTTCCGGTTCAGCATCGATGATCAAGAGGGCCTTCCACCATAGTGGTTGATCAAAGGTAATGATTGGTGTGGCATTGTGGCGGCGGGCATGCTCATTTACAAACTTCAGTGTTGAGAAGATGCATGTGGTGTCACTGGGATTCATGTCGATCATTGGAAGTAAGACAAAGGGTTATTTCCCTGGATGATTGCCATGCTGTACAAACTGCATCATCCCAGACCATGCTGGCCTTGGTGGGGAAAAAATGATGGCTGTCTTCCATATAAGATCCAGATCTGCTGTTGGGTCTTGTGCCTCCAGAGTGACAAGCTTCTGGTACGTCACTGCGTCTGTTCCACTACCTACTTCCCTGTGGAACAGAATTGGAACTCTTCCCAACATGGATACATCAGGGGTGACCTTTGCTCTGAGGATGGGATTGATGGTCTTGGTAGCTGGTGTAACAGCAGCAATCATCCCCATACCATGGAAGGTGTTGTGGTCCACATTGTCAGCGGCATATTGGACGAACTCACCGGAGAAGCCAGGAATGTCAGTTCTAAGTGACACCACAGCATTGCGAACAAATCTTTGCACCTCCTTGTCGCAGCAGCATAATCGAAGCTTGTGAAGCGTATCGACCTGGAAACGTGATGCAAAGTGGTGGTGGACCTGGACTCCCAGCCCAATCTGCAGTGGCGCCAGAATAACTCTTGGTCTGGTCGCCTGTATGATTGCTTGTCCTCTGGATGCAGTTTCCATGCCAGAATTTTTTTTTTACCCCAAGCAACCCCTTCAGTAGAACCCTGAGGCTTTCTGGAAGAAAGTTGATGGCATCCTCTTCAGACTTCAGTGATTCACAGTCAGGATATACATCATGGTACGTTTCCACTGATTTGATGTCATTTTTGATAAGTTTGGCAGCAGTTTCAATAATCCTCTTCTTCTCTGTTTTGGGATCAGCTTTTCTGTGAGCATCAAAGTCCTGGAGGATCGCTTTGGCTGTGCTTCTGAAGGTAACCACATTTGGCTTCCCATCAATCTCGGTGTGGATGATTCTGTTACTAAACTGTTCCTTCAGTTTGAACTTCATTTGCGTGGAGCCATATGCTTGACCATTCTGAGCCTTTGGGATCGTTTTCCATCCGGCCAGCAAGATCATTGACCGTGATCTGTTCATTGTCATTTTCTTCGAGAAAGTTCGCAACTTCCAGAAAGACATTAAGTCTTTCTTGGTCTTGTGGCCGACCCAGTTTTGTTTTCTTCACCTCAGTTTTGCCGATCTGATGAGCTGCTGGCATTTGCTTCTTGGTACGGATATTTACGCTGCACACTTGGTGATACACTGCATCTGCAGCATGCAGGTCATGCACATGCAACACACGAGCTTTCACTATGACTGCCCAGGCATCTCCTCTTTCATTGCAAGATTTCAAGAGCGTATCCTTGAACTCAACCGTCCTCACTGGGAATACAGTCCAATCAGAACTCTACCTCTTGGTCCCAACATGTGCTGACCTCCCACAGAACAGACAGTCTCTGTCATAATGGAATTCCTTCTCATCAGCTGAGCGGAGTCACACATGCCTGTCGACTAGCTCTTGTTCTTTCTCTTTTAGTGCTTTCGTTATTTGTTGTTGGCTGGTATATTTCTTGCGGCAGCCTTGATGAACCAGTTCCCCAGGTGATGTATGAATGTCATCATTTCTGGATTTACTTGCTCGGTTGATAGCGTCACTCCCCTTTTCAGTAAGTGTGGATGGTGGCTGTCCGCCCCCCCTCCCCCTCTGCAGGGTCCGTAAAAATAGCACATCTCGGAGGGCCACTCATTGTTCAGCATGTGATGGCACTGAAATAATGTAAAAAAAACATGAGTATTCATTTTTTAAAGTACAGTAACTGTGCCAAATTACCACACATGAATTTTACCGATTGCAACTTTCAACTTGACCGTTTTTACAATGCAAATCTCTTCAATTTGTTGTGAATTTCCTTTTGAACATGCACTGTACTGCACCCAATATCATGTGTCATGTAAAACAAAGTTTCTGGTAGATTGTGGATTGTACTGAACCCTTTGTGTGGACACCAGACAAGCAGACATGCAAAAATCCATTATTTTAAGATGGGCGGCAATGGAGAAAAATGCCATCACCGATTTCAGTACTTTTCAATAGTTTCCTCCACTTGGATTCCTTCGGACTTTTGAAATGTTATACAGGACAGATTTTGGGTCGCCGAAATAGGTGACCCTTATTGTCAGTAATTCTGTCTGTTTGTTTGGATGTTTGTTCGTTTGTCATCAGCAAAATTGGGAGTAAACGTGGGCGGATTTTGACCAAACTCGGGTGGGAGGTACATCTTATGACCTCGTGCTTTGGAAATGATGATGGTTGTTAGGGACGCTTTGGTTCCCTAGCAACAACCGAAAAACCTTCAAAAGCGGTACCGTTCACGCAAAATCAATTCTGAAAGCCATGATCCCACGTGGGGTTATGAAATTTGGCACGAATGATCTACAGGTGAGGCTCTATCAAATATATTCCGGTTTTTGTGATATATGGAATACTTTACCTGCAGCGCCCCCTACAATTAGGGTATGTGCAAAAATTGGCGAAATTTGAAGGCCCCCGAGCGACCAGGTGAGTGCATCGATACGAATGAAACTTTGAAGGTTTGCGGTACTCAATGAGTACTACAACTTTGCCTCATGACATATTGACCGATTTTGCTTAGGTCAGGGGTCAAAGGTCAATTAGTGCAAAAATCGAGATGTGATAGCTGGAGTTGCCTTCGCGCCAAATGCTACTCCTCCTAGAGTTATGGTCGGATGGTCATGAAAATTCACACTAATCGTCTGGAATACATTGTGCACAAACGATCGAGCCGGATTTTCGATTTAGATCTTTGTTCGCCCACAGCACCCCCTCGAAGTTTGGGGACTTCCGATTTCAAACCGCATTTTCGGTATTTTTCATTCAAATGGATACCGAGCAGTTATCAGAAGATGGAACTGGATGAGATTTGATATGCGTAATCTTAAAGTGATTCCCTCTCCGCTATATGACATCCATTTTGCTCTATAGCTTATATTTTCCATGCTCGGCAACCCATCGCCACCTACCGGCTTGTATGAGAATAAACCAGTTGAAAAAGTTTCTGTTGCAATTTGTGTGAGGTCATGTCATATAATGCTTGTAACGATACTGACGTTGTACAACAGACATGTATTTATTTAATTCATGTAATTCATGATAAACCTTGTCATAAAGGAGCTTACACTGTGAGTAATGGGGACACTTTATTAATAATTTAATTTATTAATTAAACAAAAGCTGGGGTCAGCCCTACCAGGTGTAAGTGTCCCGTGGATGGGAGAATGGGTGTGATAACTGAATACGAGACGGGATGGATCTGTGCATGAGAGAGAGAGAGAACATTTCTGGGGAAGAATTCTCACATTGAGTTAATATCAGGGGCAAGGTGTGAATCAGGTAAACTGGTGTAACAAGGTAATCCGAGCGGACATGTTGATTACCTTTATTGTCATCGTTCTAGAAAGCGGAACCCAAACGATCAGACCACCGAGCGACCTTATAATCTATCCTTTGATATTCCCTACAAGACGGACATGATGTGACTTTTACCCTCCGATTTATAAAGAAGGTAATTTTGCGATAAAAAGTCAATCTTCATGTTCTTCAAACTTAGCCGTGACGTCACAACCAGAAGTTGACCGTGACGTTAATTTCGTATTGAATACCGGTGACGTCATGGTATGATTTAACTCAAACATCGAATAATTTTCGATTTTCCACAAACATGCCGAGTCGATGAGTCCTTGGAGGTTGTACTGGAACACAAACCGAGATGGTTTCATGTTCCACCAATGGACGAAACATCCGAAATTTCCCAGAAATTGGACGAGGTTTGTCTGAAATAACCGACCGTGGATCGGGCAGAAAAAATGTTCATTTTTGTGTTCACATCATGTTACAGAGCACCGTGATGAAACAATGGAGATGGAGAGATCTTGCGGTTATCCAGCATGATTGAGAGATGATGCCATCCCCACGATTAGGCAAAAGAAACAGCCATCGCTCAAAACCGTAACACTGTCTCTACCCAGCTACCAGCACATGTACACGGACGACCACTCCCCTTCCACTGTCCCCCCCACAATACCCACCACACCGCACATACAACCTCCCCCTTACAATTCCCCATAAACCATCACCCCCACAATACCCATCACACACCTTGGACTACTCCCCCTTCAACTGGGGCGGGACATTGATATGGCATGACACAACATGGACACGTACATGACAGGAGGACACAACATGGCGTCCCGGGAAAGTTTGAAACGGGACGATCCTGTAACATGCAGGACACCTGGTCAGCCTGCAACGGTGGGACAACGCATTTGTCACCCATTTTGTCAGCGGTATTCAAGTATGCCTTTGCGTTGTCTGTGCCATGTCATGTCGTGTCCGTGCTGCGCCGTGTCGTGTTGTGTCCGTGCTTCGCCATGTTGTTTCGTTTCCATGCTGCACCATGTCGTGTCCGTGCTGCGTCATGTCGTGTCCGTGCTGCGCCATGTCGTGTTCGTGCTGCGCCATGCCGTGTCCATACTGCGCCATGTTGTGTCGTCTCATGCTGCGTCGTGTCGTGTCCGTGCTGCGCCGTGTCGTGTCCGTACTGTGCCATGTTGTGTCGTGCCCATGCTGCGTCGTGTCGTGTCCGTGCTGCGTCGTGTCGTGTCCGTGCTGCGCCGTGTCGTGTCCATACTGCGCCATGTTGTGTCGTGTCCGTGCTGCGCTGTGTCGTGTCCATGCTGCGCTGTGTCGTGTTCGTGCTGCGCTGTGTCGTATCCATACTGCGCCATGTTGTGTCGTGTCCGTGCTGCGTCGTGTCGTGTCCATACTGCGCCATGTTGTGTCGTGTCCGTGCTGCGTCGTGTCGTGTCCGTGCTGCGTCGTGTCGTGTCCGTGCTGCGTCGTGTCGTGTTCGTGCTGCGCTGTGTCGTGTCCATACTGCGCCATGTTGTGTCGTGTCCGTGCTGCGCCGTGTCGTGTTCGTGCTGCGCCGTGTCGTGTTCGTGCTGCGCCATGTTGTGTCGTCTCATGCTGCGTCGTGTCGTGTCCGTGCTGCGCCATGTTGTGTTGTGTCCATACTGCGCCATGTTGTGTCGTGTCCGTGCTGCGCCGTGTCGTGTCCATACTGCGCCATGTTGTGTCGTGTCCGTGCTGCGCCGTGTCGTGTCCATACTGCGCCATGTTGTGTCGTGTCCGTGCTGCGTCGTGTCGTGTCCATGCTGCACTGTGTCGTGTCCATACTGCGCCATGTTGTGTCGTGTCCGTGCTGCGCCGTGTCGTGTTCGTGCTGCGCCGTGTCGTGTCCGTACTGCGCCATGTTGTGTCGTCTCATGCTGCGTCGTGTCGTGTCCGTGCTGCGCCATGTTGTGTTGTGTCTGTGCTGCGCCATGTTGTGTCGTGTCCATACTGCGCCATGTTGTGTCGTGTTCGTGCTGCGCCGTGTCGTGTTCGTGCTGCGCCGTGTCGTGTCCGTACTGCGCCATGTTGTGTCGTCTCATGCTGCGTCGTGTCCTGTCCGTGCTGCGCCATGTTGTGTTGTGTCTGTGCTGCGCCATGTTGTGTTGTGTCTGTGCTGCGCCATGTTGTGCCGTGTTGTGTCGTGTCCGTGCTCCGCCATGTCGTTACGTATCCGTGCGACGTCACAGTAATGTTATTGATTTCTCAATGAATACAAAATCCCTTCTCAACCTTAAATTTGAATGGAAAAACAAAACCCTCCAATGTGTGGTGACCACGTGACCGGCCGGCGTTTCCATCTTCACGAACACCTCCGTGGTCGCCATCTTTATCTGATTCACTCGCACAAGGCTCGAAACGATTCGGTTCCACAATTCCCCCCAAAGCGTTTCCATCAATAACTTTGTCTCCAATAGTTTATTAAAAAATCCCACTGATCAGTTTCTACACATCGAGAACCTTCAGAGTTGCTGATGATGGTGGAATCGGTGTCGGAATCCGAGCTCCACATCCACTGTTTCTCTCTGTAAACCGCCATTTTGATCAAGTTTCCAACCAAAGATAAACTCTCTTTATATTCCTCATCACCTCCTCACGGCAAAGAGGAATCGCTACGACGATTTAAAGAAAAGAACAAGGAAGATTAAATATGTGACGTGAACTGTGTACCAACACTCACTGGCCTACTCCTTTTTAAAGGCGACTCCTGGAATCTTTGATTTCTATTTTTAAAAGTACCTTCAGGCAAGATGGCCAACTTCAGAGGAATTAAAAATGGGAAATGAGTGGGACCTGATGAGATACCAGTGGAAGCTTACACCTGTCTTGGTGAATTGAACCTTTTCTCTAACTTCCATCAGTATTCGATGGTACGGCACCATGATGCTCTCAACAGTCCAACTTGTTGAAGCTGTGCACTCCTCACTAACTCACCACTCACTGACCCATCCTCACTAACCCACCCACACAAACCCTCCCATATGAACCCACCCTCACTAACCACCGCTCATTAATCCACTCTCACTAACCCACCCCTCACTAACCAACGTTCATTAACCCACTCCTCACAAACCCACCCCTTACTAACCCACCCCTCATGAACCCACCTCTCATTAACCCACTCCTCACAAACCCACCCATCACAAGCCCACCCTCACTGCTCACGAACCCACCCATCACTAACCCACCCTCACTAACCCACCCACACAAACCCTCCCATACGAACCCACCCTCACTAACCACCGCTCATTAACCCACCCTCACTAACCCACCCATCACGAACCCACCCATCACTAACCCAGCCCTCACTAACCCACCTTTCACTCACCCACCCTTCACTCACCCACCCTTCACTCACCCACCCTCACTAACCCACCCCTCACTAACCCACTCCTCACGAACCCACTGCTCATTAACCCATCCTCACTAACCCACCCCTCCCTAACCCACCCCTCATTAACCCACCCTCACGAACCCACCCATCACGAACCCACCCATCACTAACCCACCCCTCACTAACCCACCCTTCACTCACCCACCTCTCACTCACCCATTTCTCAGTAACCCACCCATCACAAACCCACCCTCACTGCTCACTAACCCACCCATCACTAACCCACCCATCACTAACCCACTCTCACTAACCCACCCATCACTAACCCACCCTCACTAACCCACCCACACAAACCCTCCCATATGAACCCACTCTCACGAACCCACCATCACTAACCCACCCACATGAACCCACCCTCACTAACCCACCCCTCACTAACCCATCCTCACCCAGCTCCCATTGTAAATCCCACGTTCAGGCCTGATTTTCCCGAACTACAAAGAAAGCGACTCCGATCGTGTTGTTTACCTTCCCTGAGTACAGGACGTTGTTACTTCTCACAATCCCCACTTTCCTGCTGCGATGCTCGGGACGCTCCGCTTCCGAGGACGGTGAGCGCGAACACCGCGATGGGGAACAACATGGCTGATGCACGGCAATCCACGAACTGAAGATCTAACGACACCACTCTGTCTGAGTGTTCCCTCTTGTTGAAATTCTCATTGTGACGTCATACAGGACTGTGGCCACGCCCCCTTTCCCTCCTTTCTATTGATATCTCAACCCATACAAAATTATATATATTTTTTGCTCCGAATAGTTTGTTCCGTTGAAGACCACATGACCTAAGGTCGATGAACAACAAGAGTGTTTTATCTTTCACATCTTTTTCACCGAATGAGAACAGCATTTAAAAACGGTCATTTCGATAAGTCGGGATTCTTATTACTGATGTTGTACAACAGACATGTAGTTATTTAATTCATGTGATTCGTGGTAGACCTTGTCATAATGGAGCTTACACTGTGAGTAATGGGGACACCTCCTTATTCGTTTACGTCTCCTTGAGTCCTTGGTATTCGTGTGAACAATCATTTTGTGGGTAAATTTGCATACGTAATAAACACATATCCCGTAAGAGATTCCCACCCAACCATCCCGTTTTCCCAACACATTCGCTCCCGAAGGTGATGTTTCCCACCCATGTTTGTTTCTTGTGGAATCGAACGTTCGTGACCAAGTGTCATGTAGTGTTCGGTAGAGAGTGCTAAACTCCACGTGGAGGGATGTATCTCCACGAGTCCAAACATTATAGCCCACACATTTAACTCACCTTGCGATGCGTTTGCTCTGCAGCCAAGAGACCGCTGACGGCTGCTCACCGTCAAGGCAGAGTGCGATAAACACGTACTCCTTGATGCAACACCCTTTTGAAATTGCAATCAAAGTTTACATAATAACGTTACACTTCAACAGAAAAGGAACTCCTCGAGGTGTTTGAATTCCATGGGAACTGAACTGTACACATCATGAAATTCCCCTCCGGTGTGGCATACGTTTGGTGGAGCGTTCCTTTGGAAAGACCAGGGCACGGTGGTGAGAACAGAGACCCCTGGGAGCTGGTAAGGTGAGGAGGGTGTGACGAATGAAACAGCTGGGAGAGGCGTGACCTTGTGGCCGGAGGGTGGAGCTAAACTTGAGCTTGCGCGAACTGTAATCATCATGGCGTGACCGGTCTCGTTTTCTCATCCTTGGCCTTCCCGTGCTTCCCCGGGCGCACTCAGGTAATCATTCTCGGCACGTTTACACCTGAACACCACGTGTTGTAGCGCCGGGGTCCCGTGACCACCGCACAGTGGAAAGGAATTGCTCGTGTCGGGACCCCATCGTGTTTATGTATTGTTTCTGTCCAACCGAAGAGGATCACCAGGGTGGTGCCAAACAGGACCGGGGTGGTGCCAAACAGGACCGGGGTGGTGCCAAACAGGACCGGGGTGGTACCAAACAGGACCGGGGTGGTACCAAACAGGACCGGGGTGGTACCAAACAGGACCGGGGTGGTACCAAACAGGACCGGGATGGTACCAAACAGGATCAGGGTGGTGCCAAACAGGACCAGGGTGGTGCCAAACAGGACCAGGGTGGTACCAAACAGGACCGGGGTGGTACCAAACAGGACCGGGATGGTACCAAACAGGACCGGGGTGGTGCCAAACAGGACCAGGGTGGTGCCAAACAGGACCGGGGTGGTGCCAAACAGGACCAGGGTGGTGCCAAACAGGACCGGGGTGGTGCCAAACCGGACCAGGGTGATGCCAAACCGGACCGGGATGGTACCAAACAGGACCAGGGTGGTGCCAAACAGGACCAGGGTGGTACCAAACAGGACCGGGGTGGTACCAAACAGGACCGGGATGGTACCAAACAGGACCGGGGTGGTGCCAAACCGGACCGGGGTGATGCCAAACCGGACCAGGGTGATGCCAAACCGGACCAGGGTGGTACCAAACAGGACCAGGGTGGTACCAAACAGGACCGGGTGGTGCCAAACAGGACCAGGGTGGTACCAAACCGGACCAGGGTGGTACCAAACCGGACCAGGGTGGTGCCAAACAGGACCAGGGTGGTACCAAACCGGACCAGGGTGGTGCCAAACAGGACCATGGTGATGCCAAACAGGACCAGGGTGGTGCCAAACAGGACCAGGGTGGTACCAAACAGGCAGGAATATTGGTGGTGATGGGGTTTGTCCGTCTCATTGCTAATTACAGACGCTCTATCCACTCTAATGCTTGTTTGTGTGACCCCCATTTATGCTGAACCACTCAGTTTTTTGGATCCACCTCTTCACATGTTGTTGACTTCATTATTTAACTCTTAATGTACCACATATCTACTTATTTATTTACTTAATAAGGGTAGACCTTTGTGTGCTGGGCATTCCAAATTCTGTAATCCACAAGGGAACAGAAAAGCCACAGCTTGGTAATGATGCAATCGTGAGATACTACTACTACTACTACTACTACTACCGTTACGTTTTTAACAGCTCAAGGTGAAGAAAAAGATTGGGTCGGGATGGGTGACATGAGATTACATGAGCTGGTGGTGTTCCACCAATATTAAGCTCTGAAGTGAAGAGTTGCATTGAACAGCCTCAGGAAGGCGGTTCCAAAAAGTCAGGAGAAAAGAGGAACAAAAGAGTGCAGGTGTGCACAACGCCTGTATTTTGTGATTTTTAACCTGGAGGGGGTTACTGGAAGAAGATGTGGCTTGAAGCAGCTGGGGAGAATTAGAAGCCTGAGAGAGCAGAGCGAGTTTTTCTGAATATAACAATTAATAATAAATATAACACCCAAAAACAGAGGGTACCCACCTGTCTGCGATGAGAACAATGCGCCCTGTGCTTCAGCTTAATCACAGGAGATGGCAGTGTATGCTCCTTTTTGTGATGTTGAGTGTTTTCGATTCGACAGACTACAGGAGAGACCTGATGCTTGGCTGTCGACCCACCATCGATCAGTATTCCATTGTGCTTTGAACAAAGTCCTTGTAGCTGCACGTAGAGTAAAATCTTTCGAGGCATGTACAGGACACCCAGTCTGAAACTGGCTTTTCTACCTCCTTTCGATGTCATCAGCCCAAGAGAAGCCATTGCTGATCGTGAGGCCAAGATGTTCAAAAGACCCAAACTCTTCCAGTGTTCCAGTGCCTTCGGGCACTGCTGCCTCCATTGCAAGAGGAGAGGAGGGCAGTGGATTCCAATGATAGGAACACATTGCCTGCAGGAATGGAGGAAGTCAGAAATCCAGGAATGAAGGTGGCCTTGTATGCCACTGGCAGCAAATTTGACGAGCAGAGGATGTTAGCCTGTGTCAAATGCCTGTGATACGTCCAAGGAGACAGTCTCGTCTTCTTGTTTGAAATTTAGGGGCTTCAACCATTTCTGAGAGAGGTAACAGCAACATGTCCAGAGCTCAGGCTGTTTGGAAAGAGGAAATACTCGATTGCTGGCTGCATCAATAATGGATTTCATTAATTTGTTGATAATTGAAATTGAGCTTCCTGATCTGTATTTGAGGGGATCTATTTTTTTGCACATTTCTTCCAGATGCGAGTGAAGTTTGCTGACGTCCAGTCAGGCGAGAGGTCATCAAAAGGGAAGGACAGTCTGCGTAGTGTAAACACAGGATAAGCAAAGGCAGCAGAGCAGGAGTTGAGAACATGGGCACTGGTGTTATTTGTGCCCATCGCCAAAGCAGGGTCAAGGCTCGACTGACCCGTACCTACCTTCTCACTTGAGAAGGTGGAGATGGTAGAAAGTGGATGCAATAAAATACAGTGGAAAGGGGGGTGAGAGGGTTGAAGATAGGGACCAAGCAGGATGGGTTGTGTTTCTGAGATTGGAAAGCAAACACTTGAGTGCAAACTTTCTGCCCAAGTCTGCGATGATGTTGACGAGGGTGTAAGTGGGGTGCTTACACCAGAGACGTACTTGACGAGTAGAGGGACCACCATGATATTGAGGAAGGAGACTGGTTGCAGAGTTCAGCCTTGAGATTTGAAAAATTATATTTCTTAGCTTGCCGAAGGATGGGTACTCGAATGACCTAAAGTGACCCTCGGTTGTCTTCCGTGTTCAGACAGCAAACTGCTTGATTGCAACAGCCTTGCCACATGATTCATTGTACCATGGGCCAGGAGGATGGATAGGATAGCTCGCTGCAGATGTGATGAGATAAACCTCTTTGCATGAGAGAAAGTAGGCTTTTGTGAAAGTATTCCCAAGCGGAATCAATATCAGATGCTGTGGAGATTGCAGCCCGTTCCTTCGATGCGAGGGCAGATTGCAGTCCTTGCCAGTTGGTCTGTGTGAGCAGCCATATTCCGTGTTGTTGAGATTGCTCCCTTACAGTAATCGGAGCAATTCTATCAGCTTTGACAAGAACACAGGCAGAAGAGCCAAGAGGTGCAGAGGAGGAACAGGAGAGATTTTATGGAGTTATTCGTAACCAGATCCAAGAGGGAGAACATACCAGGTGCAGGTTGAGAAATTTACAGATTGGGTCCAACCTGGAGTTGCAGAAAGCCTTTGTGCTTCTGGTGCATGTAATTTTAACTCGAGGTACATTATATAGAGGGTCTTTGTTATTCAGTGGATGGTACACCAATCAGGTAAACAACAGGTGTGTTTTTCCCCCCCAAGAGGTATAGCAGCTATAGGTATTCCAGAAGGGTTAGTGTGGACAATGGACAGTGAGGGATGGAGTTCTTGACATTAGCAGCAACACCATCAAAGCTTGTCTTGCTCAACATCATGGGAAGCAGACCAAAGCTATGTTTTGGACATTAATCCTTTGTCCAAACAGGAGGAAGGGTTAACACCTGAAACCTCGACTTGACACTAGCCTGCCAAAGTCTGTTCTTCCACTTACACCATCATGATGTATTTGCTTTATTATTTGTTTGACTTTGATTTTCATTTTATATTTTATGAGCAAAGTTACCTGGCGTAGCTGGGTCCCTCCTCCCTCCCCTCCCCTGCCTTCTCTCACCCCACCCTCTCCCTCCAGACTCCCACCCCAGCCCTCCCCTCCCTCCTTCCACCCCACCCCTCCCTCCACATTCCCACCTCACTCATTCGCCTCCCTGCATACTCCCATTCCATCTCCTTCCTCCTCCCACCACACCCCTCCTACACTACCCCTTCACCTCCCTCCTTCTTCCACCCCACCCCTCTCTCTGGACACTCACCCCACCCATTCCCCTTCATCCAAACTCCAATCTGGTCTCCTTCCTCCTCCCTCCTCCCACCCCTCCCACTTCTTCCCACTTCGACCCCACACCCTCCCTCAACCCTCATGAACACACCCCTGGACATCTCAGCAGTGTACATTACATATAAAATGCCAAAAAAGGACAGTTTTCTTTTTAATTAAAGAGTACAAATATTATTCATGACTATTTTCATTGTAATGAAAACTTACCTTGTTCAGTTTTCAACGCATTGTTTGAGAATTTAGTAGTTGTTTTAATCTAATATCTATTAACTAGTTGTTTTAATCGATTGACAAGTTCAGTGCTGCGTGTTGTTGCTCTCACAGTCCGAATTATTTCATTGGAAACTGACCATCGAATAACTTCTTCGGAATTTTGCTCTTTAAGAAAGACAAACTGCTCCAACATGTCTTATTTGCCAAATCACAAACTGGTCCAACACGTGGAACATGTCTTTCAATCCGGACAAATCTCACACTCTCACTATGTCTCCCTGAAAGGACTGTTTAGAACCCCCCCCCCCCCATCCACTTTCTCAACAATCCTCTGGAAGAAGTCCTTTCATTAAAGCTTCTGGGTCTCACTATCTGCCATGATCTTTCCTGGGAAAGCCACATTTCCAACCTGGCCTCCAAAGCCAGTCGCCGACTGGGAATCCTCCATCGTGCAAGGTCCTTCCTCGGCCCACCTGAGCTCCTGACCACTTACAAAGCTTTTGTCCACAGCCTGATGGAGTACTGCTCTCCCCTCTGGGCTGGTGCTCCTGCCTCTCACCTTTCTCGGCTTCACGCTGTAGAAACCAAGGCATTTTGGATCATTGGCATCTCCCGCAATGAGGCTGAGGCTTTGGGCCTCTCACTCAATCACCGCAGGTTGGTCGGTGGTCTTTCTGTCTTCTACCGACTCCTCTCCAGCCTCGCCCCTGCTCTCTCTGTGTGATTTGTCCCCACTACATTTCCCAGGTTGCTCAAGGTCCGCCAACAACCCTCTTCTGGTAAAAATACCAAAATCACGAATCACTGCTCACCTTCACTCTTCATTCCTCTTTTTTCCCGCCTTTGGAATAAACTCCCTCACTCTATTCATTCCAATTCTTCCCTCCAGGCCTTCAAAACAGCTGTTCACCACCACCTCTTATCATCCCCCATCCAAATCCTCGATCTTTTCTACCCCCGATAATCCACCCAAGCCCACCTCCTTCAAATTCCCTGTTTTCCTTCCTGAAAGTCCCTGTAATGTCCATCTTGTATTCCCCATGTTCCCCGTCCCATCCCTCTCCCTTCCACAGATCTCCTAATGTCTCTGTTCCCCACTGTTTTGTCCTTCCCACTCCCTCCCTCCTGTCTCATGCACCCCCCCCCCCTTGATGTGCGTTGTGTGTTGGCTCTCATACGAGCCTCGACAAGGTATACAAAAAAAAAAAGACATTTGTGCAATTTGGAATGGAAAAGCTTCTTGTTTATCGAACAATTTGGTGTGAAATTTATTATTATTGACATTGATTTGTAATTCCAAAAAAGAAGCTGAAGTGTGAGTTTGGTTATCCTTTTTTAATTCGAGTTCTTTTGGATATATATATATATATATATATATATATATATATATATATATATATATATATATATATATATATATATTCATGAAGCTGATCAAATACAATCACATCATTAATTTCTTGTAAATCATCAATGAATCTAAAGATGTTTCCCCACCTTCCTGCAGCTCGTTCATTCCTGCACAAGTTCTGGACCCAATCAGACTCGTACATGTGCAGGAACAAATTTGTAAAGAAGGGCCGTGTCTGAACCCAGGGGTATCCCCACTCTCTCCTGGAGTATCTTGTTGCCAAATGTAAATAAACTGTTGTTTTGGAGAAATCGAAGACTTTCTTTAAGTTTATTTTTTGAAAAACCACCTGAATATTGATTTTTTCCTTTATAGACCATTTATCGACGCTTATTACTAGCAAAGCTACCCAGCATTTCTCGTTCCACGCCACCCCCTGCTTCCTCCCTCCTCCCACACCTTCCCCTAACTCATC
>NC_140965.1:8113690-8146690 GCF_056783735.1 Eptatretus burgeri | reverse complement strand
AGGCATGTCTGGTGTCAAAGTGTGCCATTCTAGCTCGATCACCTGGAGCGAAGTTCCGGGGAGTTTGTGGTATTGCCCACCGTCTGTCCGTCCGTCCATCCGTCTACAAATACTTTCAACTTCTTCTCTGAAACTAAAAATACGATTTTCATGAAACTTTACCACAACGTTCATCACTCATGATGTACCAAAGGTTGTTCACACCATTAAAAAAACGATTGGGGTCGAAGGAGGTCTCCGGGGTAGGGGGGTGGGGGATTGCCCCCCAAAATATGTATTGGCTTTCTTCTCTGAAATTACGCGAACAATTTTGATGGAGCTTGACCACAACCTTCATCATCCATGATGTACCAAAGATTGTTTACAACATTAAAAAAAAAAATCATTATCTAAGGGGGGTGGGGGGGGGATTCCCCCAAAAGAGGTATTTGCTTTCTTCTCAAACTACAAACACAATTCTGATGAAACCTCACCACCACCTAAATCACGTATGATGTACTACAGCTTGTTCACAATATTTCAAAATAAAAAAACTAAAAATAAAAACAATTGGGGTCGAAGGGGTCTATGAGGAGCTGCCCCACAAAATATGTATTTGCTTTCTATCTGAAATCAGACACGCAATTTTGATGAAACTTTACTTCAACCTTCATCACCCATGATGTATTAAAGCTTGTTCACAATATTTGAAAATAAAAAAACTAAAAATAAAAACAATTGGGGTCAAAGGGGGTCTATGAGCAGTTTCCCCACAAAATATGTACTGTATTTGCTTTCTATCTGAAATCAGACATGCAATTTTGATGAAACTTTACTTCAACCTTCATCACCCATGATGTACCAAAGCTTGTTCATGATATAAAAAAAAAAAAAGTTGGGGTCGAAGGGATAAACGGGGAGATGGGTGGCCCCCCAAGATATGTATGTCCTTTCTTCTCCAAAACTACACACACAATTTCAATGAAACTTGACCACAACTTGCATCACCCATAAATGCACCAAAGTTTGTTCACGCTATTTAAAAAAAAAATAATAAAAATAAATATATAAAATCTGGGTCGGACGATATTTCCGGGGGGGGGGGTTAACCCCCCAAAAGAGATATTTGTTATAACATTGGATCATTGTTACATTTTGCTGATTGCATCATACGTTGACTTCCTCCTCGGTATCATTATTCTACCAGGTGAGTGCCTGGGGGTATTGCCCCTATTTTTTCTTTTCTTGTTATTCTGATGCAACAACCACAAAACCGATCACAACATTCCCAGAAAATTACATCATTGAAGCAAAAGTAAAGTGAACTTCATGGCTCCCAGTCAAAGAATAGGTCTCACCGAGATGCATTTAGCTGTGAATGGAATAGATTTAAAAGTATTCAGGATAGGAAAAGGACTCAAAAATAAATAAATATTAAAAAGGTTTTATATTCAACTTCTTCTTTACTCCTTTGAACCCTGAGCTCCTTGGACTTTCGGCTCCCCCACCCTGGGCTCCCTGGAGGAAAATCCGACGGCTCGGGTATATGAAGGCTTGAATAGCGGCTGGTAAAATGACCACTAGGGTTCAAAGGGTTAATGGTCCCAATTATTCCCACCTTGACGGATTGGCCAGGTACAATGATTCTGATCCAATTCTTCCACGAACCAGGTGCCCAGGCCTGATATTTGACTGATAGAAATTTGTAATTTGTTCAGGGTGCCAGCGATAATTCGCCTTCTCTAAATGAAATGTCTTATGAGATCTTCAATGTCCATCAACACCCTCAGTGCTAGCAGATGGGTCCTTTAGCTCACCGTCCATCTGATGGACGGTGCACACATTCATCGATCGCTCTGAATGCTAATCACCAGTGTGACAGTTTTATAGGTGTGTCGAGATTCAAACTCGGGCGAAACAGCTCAAAAGGGCTGCCGCACATACCTCGAGGCGATGCTGCCAGACCTTAAAGTCTAAAATCTGGAACATTAATTTGAGAGGTCAAACAAATAAATGTTTTTCATTCTTCAAAATAAAATGTCGCAGTTCTTTAAATATAAGTAAAAATAAACTTCTGTGAATAACATTGCTTCTGAAACAAGCGAGATGCTTGACAAAATCTTATCGCAGCACTTTCAAAGATAATTGGATGTCTCTGATGTAATTCTCCCAAGAGAAGCATAATTTTTCTAATCCATTTTTTTTTGTTATTATTTAAAATTACATTATGTTCTTTATCTGTTACTGAGGTTGCTCGAGACACTCCAACCTCTCCCCAATTACTATCCCCTAACTTGTGCCACTTTGCCTCTTATCCTTGGAGGTGATTTCCAAGGGGAGAGATGGGGAGGGGGTCTCATTTAGTATTCATTCCCCAAACCCTTTTACGATCGTATAAAATAATCTCTTGCCAGTGCCTGGCCACGTCACCACACACCATTGTTATCCGATGTGCAGAAAGCCAAATAGGTATCTCGCGTGAAGCCTTTCCCTCCCACACACAAAAATTCATCCACGGATCCGTGGCTCAAAGCCTTTCCACTTGCTCATCCCCTCCCATACCCCCTCCGTAACCCCCAGGTCCAAACCTTACTTTTCCGCAACTCTCCCTGCACGTTCCACATCCAATGAATAAATCCTTCCACCACGGCCTCGGGCCAGCGTGGCCCAATGCGGCAAGTCACAGGCCAAGACAAAGATGGAGAGCACCCAGAGGTCACTTTGTAGGAATGAACGTGAAACCTGCTAAGATTGGGGCACTAAATAAGACCTCTGGCAGCTCAGACGTTGACTGCAGGATATACGGCCATGTAATTTGACTTCAGGCTAAGAAATCCGGATGAGAAATGCCCAGCAATTACGCATACTTGGCTCTGATAAATCGGGCCTTTGTCAGGCATACCTCTCTGATGTACTCCCAACAACAAATTTCACTTCCAGTTCCTTGACCCTACCTACGTGATCTAAAATATAAATTCAGGATTGTATGCAGTGGTATATTTGATAAAGTCAATGGCCAAAATATTACAGACTACACAGAATCCCAGGTAATCTGTGGCACAAATGATGGGAGCAGCACGGCATCCAATCTGTTTGACACGATGGAGGATGACATCTTGGGATGTTTGCTACCATTCCTCCATTGGAGGCTGAGTGCAGCTGCATCATGCCAGTTCCAAAATCGGCAGTTTCATAGTCAGGTTCAATGACACCAAGAATCAAACACAGAGCCACACAACTGGACCCCCTACCTTACCTACAAATCTGACGTCTCTCCAAAGGGTGAGATTGGCCTAGGTTAGAGTGGAGGGGAGGAATTATTACAAATTACAATTACTTGTACCTATTATTATAAAGGCCAAATCATTACATGTGCTCAATCAGGAATTCCAAGGTTGTAAGGTTGGAGTATCAGGATAAAGAGGAACCCTTCCAAAAGCAACCCCTGGATAATTCCATACCTCATGTTATCAGAGAAGGTCAACAGAAGGTTATAAACATGTGAGAAGAAGAGGAGGAACAGGATGGAGGTGAAGAACATGACCATCCACGATCCATGGTCTCGATGGAACATTTTCAGATGAAGGAGGTTTCCTTGGAACAAACAAATTCACTCGTTAAACGAGCAAGCAATGGCATCATGTTTGTTGCAACACAAACTCTCTGACTTATGTACACAGTGCACACGTGCTCTGGATAACAATGATCTCACATTATAAAAACGTTAATTTAAATGACATTTTTACAAGACAAGGTGGCCATCCCAACGTTCGATCCATACAGGCCGTCTATAGAATGTGGTCAAGGTATATTGGGAGGACCACTCCTCCATGAGCCTCAATTCTCAATCTTTGGAAATAAATAAATAAATAAAATAAACAGGACAGTCGGCTTAATCAAGTACTGTACTCCATAATATGACACCACTGCTTGTACTGTACCAGATGGAAGCTTTAGTTGTGTCCTGAATGAAAGGAAATCCAACCCAGAGGGATAAAAAGCACTTACTATTCCAAAATTGAGTATTAATGTCATTTTCAGAAGTTAAATCATAATTGTTCCACAAGACTATCCCGATTGTGAAATGAGTCACATCATGACCTGCAGGAATTAAAAAAAAAAATAAATTCCAGAGTTAAGTGGTTAAAATGTAAAAATAATGAGCACGACTCTTTAACAAATCATTCGTGTGCACTATCCGTGGTGTTGAAAACCTCAAGCCTGTGTTTGAGTGCCCCCTCGTGTGCAGGATTTACATTCCACTCACTGACCTAATAACTACCACTTGCACTTTGACCACCTGGAAAGGGTATCGTGATGGTACGTACCAAAGAGGGCCCGGTGTATGAGCATCTTGCCGACGATCATGCCTCCAGCAATGGCTGACACCCAGAGGGCCACCTTCAGAATGCTCCACAGTGGTCCAGGATAGCGATTCAACATGAACGAGAAACAGTTTCCAATGACGGCCACTTTAGCCTCTGCCTGGCTGTGAGACACCGGATCCTCAGCAAACATGAGGAAGTTGAGGAAGATGACGAGGTACGCCAAAGAAAGTCTCGACCAAGGATGTTGAAAGTAGTATCGGAAGGATGTCAGATGTGACAAAAAGGCACTCTTGGCTTCAGGTTCCTTTGGCTCATTTTGCTGCAAATATAACAAAATGTCGAGTGATATGGAAGGTTTTATCAGATTTTCCTCATGGGCTGTCATCTGCTGCCTCGGAGTGACATATTCACATTTGAATATGGTCTCAATATCTTATAAACAAAACCAAGATAGTTTCACTCCCTCGTGTTGATCACCTACTACAAACAGCTTCCAAGTGGCATGAGGTGAGCTCATACTGGTGTGATAGCAATAACAGTTAGAGCAGTGGTTCACAACCTTTTTTGCCCCATGCACCATTTTCACCATATGTCAGAATGTCATTCCCCCCTTTCCAAGATTGTCTGACTCAAAAGGTGCATTCCAAATAATATACATATAATATTGAAAATCTTTTATTTTTTCTATATTAGAACATATACATTGACTTGGATTATTTTTATAGTGGAGTTTTACAAATTTAATAGCAATAGAAAATGTTGATGGATTTTAAAACTTGAATAAAAGAAGATTTTTTTTATACCAAATTTAATGGCAATAGAAAATGTTGATGGATTTTAAAACTTGAATAAAAGTAGATTTTTTTTATACCAAATTTAATGGCAATAGAAAATGTTGATGGATTTTAAAACTTGAATAAAAGTAGATTTTTTTATACCAAATTTAATGGCAATAGAAAATGTTGATGGATTTTAAAACTTGAATAAAAGTAGATTTTTTTTATACCAAATTTAATGGCAATAGAAAATGTTGATGGATTTTAAAACTTGAATAAAAGTAGTTTTTTATACCAAATTTAATTGCAATAGAAAATGTTGATGGATTTTAAAACTTGAATAAAAGTAGTTTTTTTATACCAAATTTAATTGCAATAGAAAATGTTGATGGATTTTAAAACTTGAATAAAAGCAGATTTTTTTATACCAAATTTAATAGCAATAGAAAATGTTGATGGATTTTAAAACTTGAATAAAAGTAGTTTTTTTTAAATATTCATAACGAATAACTTAACAGACTAAAGTTACTGAAGAATACTTCAATAAACAAAAAGTTCAATAGAATGCCAGGGTACTGTAATTCATTTTATTCTGATGAAGATTACAGTCAATGAGAAACCTGTGATTGTTTTTTTCTTCGCCAATTCTTGGATACGCGGAGGAATGCTTGAAAGGGCACAACCCATGTCATTTTCAACCTCCAATTCACTTGGTTGCTTCGTTTTCATTTGCAACAGAGTTGAAAAGCCTGACTCACAAAGATATGTCGACACAAATGGAAGCAATGCATGGTTACCTCTTTCTGCCACTTTTGGGGAGGAATCGCACATCAAGGGTCAAAATTCTGTGATTGATTTCTCATCGAAAATATCTCTTGCTCCCGAATCAGTCTTCAGCTCCAGAAATTCATCTTCACAATCATCAGGAACTTTTTCAACTGACAATTTAAATGGATTTCGCACTAAATCCAACTCCTCATCACTGAGTTCAGGAAAATATTGGCTGAATTCATTTTCCAGTGCTGTCAAATGCAGCAAAATTTCATTTTTTGCAAATTCTGGAAGCACTTGGTCTTCACCACCAGCAACAATAATTGACTGCAGTTTCTAAAACATTGCAACATTTTTGATCTTGACCTTTCTCTTCCAATTTTCCAGCTTGCTCATGAAAGCTTTCAAGGAATCCATGAATTTTATGATGTTTGTATTCCTTCCTTGCATCTGAAGATTCAGTTTATTCAGCTGCTCAAAAATGTCAATCAAATAGGCAAGGTGCATGAGCCATTCCTCATCATCCAGCCAGGCAAAAAATTCCATCTTACCCTGAACTTCAAAAAATAATTTGAGCTCATCTCTATGCTTAAATACTCGCTCAGTTACATTTCCTCTTGAAAGCAATCAAACATTTATGTGGAAAAGAAGCAAATGATGACCTGCATCCAATGTCAATACATACAGTAACTGCTTGAAAAGTCATGAGTTGAGAGCTCCTCCTTTGCCAAAATTCACAATTTGAATTGTTTGATACAAAACCTTCCCTCGTGGAGCTGGAAGTGTTTTTGAGGCCAGTGCCTGACGATGGATCATACAATGAATGCCTTTCACTTTTGGAGCTCGCTTTTACACACAAACTTGAAATCCAGATTTGGTCCCCAACATAGCTGGTGCTCCATCTGTACAGCACCCAGAGACACATTATCCCACAAAGCATTTTCTGATTCAAAGAAAGATGAAACCTTTGCCAAAATATCTGAGGCCTTGATAGTTGTTTCAAGAGGAGAACAAAAGAGAAACTCCTCTTTAAATGAACCTGGGTGAACATATCTTGCAAACAGCAGCAACTGGGAACACGATGCCACATCAGTCGATTCATCAAGTTGAATTGAAAATAAGCCAAATGCTGCAGACTTGATCTCCTGCACAACTTGATCCTTGAAGTCAATGGCCATGTCGTTAATCCTCCTTTGAACAGTACTGTTTGATAGTGAAACTGCTGCACGTTTTTTCTCCAATCCATTTCCCAACAATCTCCACCATTTTGAGAGTGCAAGGTTTGATCAAAGTTTCCCCAATTGTATGTGGTTTTTTTCTGCTTTGCTATCTCCAGTGCTATAACATCAGAAGCTTCAATAACCTTTTGGTTCATTTGTTGGAATACCCCTGTTGAATCCAGCTTCATCTTTTTGAGAGCATTCCCATGACATTCAAAAACGCTTTTGTCCTTGTCCTTGTGTTGAGGATGAACATTCTGAAAATGTTACTTCAACTTTGTTGGTTTCATAGAATCGTTTGACAAACCTTTGCTACAAATAACAAATTGAGGCCTTTCTTCTCCATTGATGACGATGGATGTGAATCCATATTGAATATATGAATCATCATACCCTCTTTCTTTGACACTCATGATGGGCAACAAATTCTGGGTATAAAAAAACAAGAATAAGTCAAAGATAACTATAAATGGAATATTTCCACAGATAAAAAAGTGAAATATTTATCTTTATTTTCAAATTAATCTGGGACATTCAATAAACTTTAATGAATGTCACAGATTAAATTAAAAACAAACTACAGTTCTACAGATTGTACATAATCTACAGGACATCACACCTTATTCAATAAAGGGTGATGTCCTGTAGATTATTTACAATCTGTAGAATTGTAGTTTGTAGAAAGATCAATATTCCAACAGTTTGAGTCTGCCAATCTGTGGTCCCAATTCCCCCCTGAAACCCTAAAATTCACCCTGGGGGGGGGGATTCCCCCTGAGTTAGAGACTTGGAAATAAAATAATTTGCTGCACATTATTGAGGAAAGGCAGTCAATGTTATGAAACAATTGTATTGAAACAGACAGACAAACAAACAAGACAAGACAGATATGCAAACATAAGCTCCGTCCACCTTCGGTGGTGCAGGTAATAAACTCCAGCTTGCATTAAATGCGAGCAGGTTAGTCATACATGTGATGGGCTGATAGAATACCTTAGAGTTATGTGCACTTGCCTCCGAGCCGTCTAGCCTAGGTTAGAATCTCGGTCCAGCTGTAACCCTGATGTTTCACATGCAGGGCGAGGCATCAATGTGTGCGCTGTCCATTGGATGGAGATTAAACTGGGTGTCCCATCTGCGAATATTGGTTGTTGGTGGCTGCTAAGTATTCCATGGTGTCCTTCAGGATGAGTTAGAGGAGTTATCACCAGAATTCTGAAAAAATTAAAATGCATGCAACCTTCAGTTGAACGTCAGGCCGAGACAGTCGGTTCGTGAAAGACTTTGACTAAAAGTGTTTCCTAATTGGGGCCATAGTGGTAGTGGTAGTGGTAGTAGTAATAGTAGTATTAATAGTAGTCGTTGTAGTAGTAGTAGTTGTATCGACATGTTACAATTGCTTTAAAACGGAAATTACCTTCGTAGCCAGTGGATTGTTAGCCCTGTATGAAAACAGTGCAAGAACTGCCAAGACAATCCAATTTATTTTTTTCCAAACCATGAACATTATTACCCACAATGCAAATAAAGTAAAATTAAAACTAGAGCGAAGTCGGTGGCATGCCATCGCAAATCCCCACACTTCCCACCTGAAGCCAAGTTGAAAAATGGCTAAAAATTCCGACATGAATGACCGAATACTGTATCAAATTTTGAGTTAAATTTTTCCCTTTTTGACCCCTGTGACCTCAAGTCCCCACCCCCTGCGGCATGAACCCAGGGTCAAATCCCAAAAAATCATGACATATTTAATGAGTCCACCAATGTTGATTGCAAATACAAAGTTTCATTTAAAAAACGATAAAGTTTTAAAAAGTGCCTGAAGTTGCATTTTTCATTATTTGACCAATTGTCCATGCTCCAGGGGGTGGGGCCAAAATGATCGTGCTCTTGCACCTTTTTACCACGAGGCGATCATA
Organism: Eptatretus burgeri; assembly: GCF_056783735.1. NCBI lineage: Eukaryota > Metazoa > Chordata > Myxini > Myxiniformes > Myxinidae > Eptatretus > Eptatretus burgeri. The sequence continues at coordinate 8,137,697 of NC_140965.1, read as the reverse complement.
AGCACGAAGTTTGTTGAATTTATACACAACCATTGAGGAGGACATAACGTGATGGACGGATGAACGGACAGACACAGACGGAGACGGAGACGGAGACCGAGACCGAGACAGACACAGACGGAGACGGAGACGGACACAGAGAAAGACACAGAGACAGACACAGAGACAGACACAGAGACAGAGACAGACACAGACACAGACACAGAGACAGACACAGAGACAGACGGAGATCGAGACAGACAGAGACGGAGATTGAGACAAACAGAGATGGAGACAGATGAAGACGGCGACAGACAGAGACAGACAGACGGAGACGGAGACAGGCGGAGATGGAGGCAAGATGGAGATGGAGGCAGACGGAGAGAGAGACAGGCAGAGATGGAGGCAAGACGGAGAGGCAGGCAGACGGAGAGGGAGACAGGTGGAGACGGAAGTAGACGGAGAGGGAAGCAGACGGAGACGGAGACAGGCGGAGACGGAGGCAAGATGGAGATGGAGGCAGACGGAGATGGAGGCAGACGGAGAGGGAGGCAGACGGAGAGGGAGGCAGACGGAGAGGGAGGCAGACGGAGAGGGAGGCAGACGGAGAGGGAGGCAGACGGAGAGGGAGGCAGACAGGTGGAGACGGAGGCAGATGGAGACGGAGACAGACGAAGACGGAGACGGAGACAGACAGAGATGCAGATTGAGACAGATGAAGACAGCGACAGACAGAGACAGACAGAGAAGGAGATTGAGACAAACAGAGATGGAGACAGATGAAGACGGCAACAGACAGAGACAGACAGACGGAGACGGAGACAGGTGGAGATGGAGGCAAGATGGGGACGGAGGCAGACGGAGAGAGAGACAGGCAGAGATGGAGGCAAGACAGAGAGGCAGACAGACGGAGAGGGAGACAGGTGGAGACGGAGGGAGACGGAGAGGGAAGCAGACGGAGAGGGAGACAGGCAGAGACAGACAGACAGAGACAGGCAGAGATGGAGGCAAGATGGAGACGGAGGCAGACGGAGAGGGAGGCAGACGGAGAGGGAGGCAGACGGAGACGGAGAGGGAGGCAGGCGGAGATGGAGACAATATGGAGACAGATGGCGACAGAGATAGATGGAGACAGACAGAGACAGAAACAAGATGGGGACAGAGATAGACGGAGATAGAGACAGACAGAGACGGAGACAGACGGAGACGGAGACAAGATGTAGATGAAAAAGGTGTAGACGGAGACAGACGGAGACGGAGACAGACGGAGACGGAGACAGACGGAGACGGAGACAGACGGAGACGGAGACAGACGGAGACGGAGACAGACGGAGAGGGAGACAGACGGAGAGGGAGACAGACGGAGACGGAGATGGAGACAGACGGAGACGGAGATGGAGACAGACGGAGACGGAGATGGAGACAGATGGAGACGGAGACAGACAGAGATGCAGATTGAGACAGACGGAGATGGCGACAGACAGAGACAGACAGACGGAGACGGAGACAGGCGGAGACGGAGGCAAGATGGAGACGGAGGCAGATGGAGAGGGAGGCAGACGGAGAGGGAGGCAGACGGAGAGGGAGGCAGACGGAGAGGTAGACAGGTGGAGACGAGGTAGACGGAGACGGAGACAGATGGAGACGGAGACAGATGAAGACGGAGACAGATGAAGACGGAGATTGAGACAGATGGAGATGGAGACAGACGGAGACGGAGACAGACAGAGATGCAGATTGAGACAGACGGAGATGGAGACAGATGAAGACGGCGACAGACAGAGACAGACAGACGGAGACGGAGACAGGCGGAGATAGAGACAGACAGAGATGGAGACAGGTGGAGACGGAGACAGATGGAGACAGAGACAGACAGAGACGGAGACAGACGGAGACGGAGACAAGATGTAGATGAAAAAAGGTGTAGACGGAGACAGACGGAGACGGAGACAGAGACAGACGGAGACGGAGACAGACGGAGACGGAGACAGACGGAGAGGGAGACAGATGGAGAGGGAGACAGATGGAGAGGGAGACAGACGGAGAGGGAGACAGACGGAGAGGGAGACAGACGGAGAGGGAGACAGACGGAGAGGGAGACAGACGAAGACGGAGATGGAGACAGATGGAGACGGAGACAGACAGAGATGCAGATTGAGACAGACGGAGATGGAGACAGATGAAGACGGCGACAGACAGAGACAGACAGACGGAGACGGAGACGGAGGCAAACGGAGAGGGTGGCAGATGGAGAGGGAGGCAGACGGAGAGGGAGGCAGACGGAGAGGGAGGCAGACAGAGAGGGAGGCAGACAGAGAGGGAGGCAGACAGAGAGGGAGGCAGACAGAGAGGCAGGCAGACGGAGAGGGAGACAGGTGGAGACGGAGGGAGACGGAGAGGGAAGCAGACGGAGAGGGAGACAGGCAGAGACAGACAGACAGAGACAGGCGGAGATGGAGGCAAGGTGGAGACGGAGGCAGACGGAGAGGGAGGCAGACAGAGACGGAGAGGGAGGCAGGCGGAGATGGAGACAATATGGAGACAGATGGCGACAGAGATAGATGGAGACAGACAGAGACAGAAACAAGATGGGGACAGAGATAGACGGAGATAGAGACAGACAGAGACGGAGACAGACGGAGAGGGAGACAAGATGTAGATGAAAAAAGGTGTAGACGGAGACAGACGGAGACGGAGACAGACGGAGACGGAGACAGACGGAGACGGAGACAGACGGAGACGGAGACAGACGGAGAGGGAGACAGACGGAGAGGGAGACAGACGGAGAGGGAGACAGACGGAGAGGGAGACAGACGGAGAGGGAGACAGACGGAGAGGGAGACAGACGGAGAGGGAGACAGACGGAGAGGGAGACAGACGGAGAGGGAGACAGACGGAGAGGGAGACAGACGGAGACGGAGACAGACGGAGACGGAGATGGAGACAGACGGAGACGGAGATGGAGACAGATGGAGACGGAGACAGACAGAGATGCAGATTGAGACAGACGGAGATGGCGACAGACAGAGACAGACAGACGGAGACGGAGACAGGCGGAGACGGAGGCAAGATGGAGATGGAGGCAGACGGAGAGGGTGGCAGATGGAGAGGGAGGCAGACGGAGAGAGAGGCAGACACAGAGAGGGAGGCAGACGGAGAGGGAGGCAGATGGAGAGGGAGGCAGACGGAGAGGGAGGCAGACGGAGAGGGAGGCAGACGGAGAGGTAGACAGGTGGAGACGAGGTAGACGGAGACGGAGACAGATGGAGACGGAGACAGATGAAGACGGAGATTGAGACAGATGGAGATGGAGACAGACGGAGACGGAGACAGACAGAGATGCAGATTGAGACAGACGGAGATGGAGACAGGTGGAGATGGAGACAGATGGAGACGGAGACAGGTGGAGATGGAGACAGATGGAGACAGAGACAGACAGAGATGGAGACAGACGGAGACGGAGACAAGATGTAGATGAAAAAAGGTGTAGACGGAGACAGACGGAGACGGAGACAGACGGAGACGGAGACAGACGGAGACGGAGACAGACGGAGACGGAGACAGACGGAGACGGAGACAGACGGAGACGGAGACAGACGGAGACGGAGACAGACGGAGACGTTGACAGACGGAGAGGGAGACAGACGGAGAGGGAGACAGACGGAGAGGGAGACAGACGGAGAGGGAGACAGACGGAGAGGGAGACAGACGGAGAGGGAGACAGACGGAGAGGGAGACAGACGGAGACGGAGACAGACGGAGACGGAGACAGACGGAGAGGGAGACAGACGGAGAGGGAGACAGACGGAGAGGGAGACAGACGGAGACGGAGATGGAGACAGATGGAGACGGAGACAGACAGAGTTGCAGATTGAGACAGACGGAGATGGAGACAGATGAAGACGGCGACAGACAGAGACAGACAGACGGAGACGGAGACAGGCGGAGACGGAGACGGAGGCAAACGGAGAGGGTGGCAGATGGAGAGGGAGGCAGACGGAGAGGGAGGCAGACAGAGAGGGAGGCAGACAGAGAGGGAGGCAGACAGAGAGGGAGGCAGACAGAGAGGGAGGCAGACAGAGAGGGAGGCAGACAGAGAGGGAGGCAGACGGAGAGGGAGGCAGACGGAGAGGGAGGCAGACGGAGAGGGAGGCAGATGGAGAGGTAGACAGGTGGAGACGAGGTAGACGGAGACGGAGACAGATGGAGACGGAGACAGATGAAGACGGAGATTGAGACAGATGGAGATGGAGACAGACGGAGACGGAGACAAGATGTAGATGAAAAATGGTGTAGACGGAGACAGACGGAGACGGAGACAGACGGAGACGGAGACAGACGGAGACGGAGACAGACGGAGACGGAGACAGACGGAGACGGAGACAGAGACAGACGGAGACGGAGACAGAGACAGACGGAGACGGAGACAGAGACAGACGGAGACGGAGACAGAGACAGACGGAGACGGAGACAGAGACAGACGGAGACGGAGACAGAGACAGACGGAGACGGAGACAGAGACAGACGGAGACGGAGACAGAGACAGACGGAGAGGGAGACAGACGGAGAGGGAGACAGACGGAGAGGGAGACAGACGGAGAGGGAGACAGACGGAGAGGGAGACAGACGGAGAGGGAGACAGACGGAGAGGGAGACAGACGGAGAGGGAGACAGACGGAGAGGGAGACAGACGGAGAGGGAGACAGACGGAGAGGGAGACAGACGGAGAGGGAGACAGACGGAGAGGGAGACAGACGGAGAGGGAGACGGACGGAGAGGGAGACGGACGGAGAGGGAGACGGACGGAGAGGGAGACGGACGGAGAGGGAGACGGACGGAGAGGGAGACGGACGGAGAGGGAGACGGACGGAGAGGGAGACAGACGGAGAGGGAGACAGACGGAGAGGGAGACAGACGGAGAGGGAGACAGACGGAGAGGGAGACAGACGGAGAGGGAGACAGACGGAGAGGGAGACAGACGGAGAGGGAGACAGACGGAGAGGGAGACAGACGGAGAGGGAGACAGACGGAGAGGGAGACAGACGGAGAGGGAGACAGACGGAGAGGGAGACAGACGGAGACGGAGATGGAGACAGACGGAGACGGAGATGGAGACAGACGGAGACGGAGATGGAGACAGATGGAGACGGAGACAGACAGAGATGCAGATTGAGACAGACGGAGATGGAGACTGATGAAGACGGCGACAGACAGAGACAGACAGACGGAGACGGAGACAGGCGGAGACGGAGACGGAGGCAAACGGAGAGGGTGGCAGATGGAGAGGGAGGCAGACGGAGAGGGAGGCAGACGGAGAGGGAGGCAGACGGAGAGGCAGGCAGACAGAGAGGGAGGCAGACAGAGAGGGAGGCAGACAGAGAGGGAGGCAGACAGAGAGGGAGGCAGACGGAGAGGTAGACAGGTGGAGACGAGGTAGACGGAGACGGAGACAGATGGAGATTGAGACAGATGGAGATGGAGACAGATGGAGACGGAGACAGACAGAGATGCAGATTGAGACAGACGAAGATGGAGACAGATGAAGACGGCGTCAGACAGAGACAGACAGACGGAGACGGAGACAGGTGGAGACGGAGACAGACAGAGACGGAGACAGACGGAGATGGAGACAAGATGTAGATGAAAAAAGGTGTAGACGGAGACAGACGGAGACGGAGACAGACGGAGACAGAGACAGACGGAGACGGAGACAGACGGAGACGGAGACGGAGACAGACGGAGACGGAGACAGACGGAGACGGAGACGGAGACAGACGGAGACAGATGGAGACAGACGGAGACGGAGACAGACGGAGACAGACGGAGACGGAGACAGATGGAGACAGACGGAGATGGAGACAGACGGAGACGGAGACGGAGACAGACGGAGACGGAGACGGAGACAGACGGAGACAGAGACAGACGGAGACGGAGACAGACGGAGACGGAGACAGACGGAGACGGAGACAGACGGAGACGGAGACAGACGGAGAGGGAGACAGGCGGAGACGGAGATGGAGACAGACGGAGACGGAGATGGAGACAGATGGAGACGGAGACAGACAGAGACAGACAGACGGAGACGGAGACAGGCGGAGACAGAGGCAGACCGAGAGGGTGGCAGATGGAGAGGGAGGCAGACAGAGAGGCAGGCAGACGGAGATGGAGACAGATGAAGACGGCGACAGACAGAGACAGACAGACGGAGATGGAGACAGGCGGAGACGGAGACGGAGGCAAACGGAGAGGGTGGCAGATGGAGAGGGAGGCAGACGGAGAGGGAGGCAGACGGAGAGGGAGGCAGACAGAGAGGGAGGCAGACAGAGAGGGAGGCAGACAGAGAGGGAGGCAGACAGAGAGGGAGGCAGACGGAGAGGTAGACAGGCGGAGACGAGGTTGACGGAGACGGAGACAGATGGAGACGGAGACAGATGAAGACGGAGATTGAGACAGATGGAGATGGAGACAGACGGAGACGGAGACAGACAGAGATGCAGATTGAGACAGACGGAGATGGAGACAGATGAAGACAGCGTCAGACAGAGACAGACAGACGGAGACGGAGACAGGCGGAGATGGAGACAGACAGAGATGGAGACAGGTGGAGACGGAGACAGACAGAGACGGAGACAGACGGAGATGGAGACAAGATGTAGATGAAAAAAGGTGTAGACGGAGACAGACGGAGACGGAGACAGACGGAGACAGAGACAGACGGAGACGGAGACGGAGACGGAGACAGACGGAGACGGAGACGGAGACAGACGGAGACAGATGGAGACAGACGGAGACGGAGACAGACGGAGACAGACGGAGACGGAGACAGATGGAGACAGACGGAGATGGAGACAGACGGAGACGGAGACGGAGACAGACGGAGACGGAGACGGAGACAGACGGAGACAGAGACAGACGGAGACGGAGACAGACGGAGACGGAGACGGAGACAGACGGAGACGGAGACAGACGGAGACGGAGACAGACGGAGACGGAGACAGACGGAGACGGAGACAGACGGAGAGGGAGACAGGCGGAGACGGAGATGGAGACAGACGGAGACGGAGATGGAGACAGATGGAGACGGAGACAGACAGAGACAGACAGACGGAGACGGAGACAGGCGGAGACAGAGGCAGACCGAGAGGGTGGCAGATGGAGAGGGAGGCAGACAGAGAGGCAGGCAGACGGAGAGGGAGACAGGTGGAGACGGAGGGAGACGGAGAGGGAAGCAGACGGAGAGGGAGACAGGCAGAGACAGACAGACAGAGACAGGCGGAGATGGAGGCAAGGTGGAGACGGAGGCAGACGGAGAGGGAGGCAGACAGAGACGGAGAGGGAGGCAGGCGGAGATGGAGACAATATGGAGACAGATGGCGACAGAGATAGATGGAGACAGACAGAGACAGAAACAAGATGGGGACAGAGATAGACGGAGATAGAGACAGACAGAGACGGAGACAGACGGAGAGGGAGACAAGATGTAGATGAAAAAAGGTGTAGACGGAGACAGACGGAGACGGAGACAGACGGAGACGGAGACAGACGGAGACGGAGACAGACGGAGACGGAGACAGACGGAGACGGAGACAGACGGAGACGGAGACAGACGGAGAGGGAGACAGACGGAGAGGGAGACAGACGGAGAGGGAGACAGACGGAGAGGGAGACAGACGGAGACGGAGATGGAGACAGACGGAGACGGAGATGGAGACAGATGGAGACGGAGACAGACAGAGATGCAGATTGAGACAGACGGAGATGGCGACAGACAGAGACAGACAGACGGAGACGGAGACAGGCGGAGACGGAGGCAAGATGGAGATGGAGGCAGACGGAGAGGGTGGCAGATGGAGAGGGAGGCAGACGGAGAGAGAGGCAGACACAGAGAGGGAGGCAGACGGAGAGGGAGGCAGATGGAGAGGGAGGCAGACGGAGAGGGAGGCAGACGGAGAGGGAGGCAGACGGAGAGGTAGACAGGTGGAGACGAGGTAGACGGAGACGGAGACAGATGGAGACGGAGACAGATGAAGACGGAGATTGAGACAGATGGAGATGGAGACAGACGGAGACGGAGACAGACAGAGATGCAGATTGAGACAGACGGAGATGGAGACAGGTGGAGATGGAGACAGATGGAGACAGAGACAGGTGGAGATGGAGACAGATGGAGACAGAGACAGACAGAGATGGAGACAGACGGAGACGGAGACAAGATGTAGATGAAAAAAGGTGTAGACGGAGACAGACGGAGACGGAGACAGACGGAGACGGAGACAGACGGAGACGGAGACAGACGGAGACGGAGACAGACGGAGACGGAGACAGACGGAGACGGAGACGGAGACAGACGGAGACGGAGACAGACGGAGACGGAGACAGACGGAGAGGGAGACAGACGGAGAGGGAGACAGACGGAGAGGGAGACAGACGGAGAGGGAGACAGACGGAGAGGGAGACAGACGGAGAGGGAGACAGACGGAGACGGAGACAGACGGAGACGGAGACAGACGGAGAGGGAGACAGACGGAGAGGGAGACAGACGGAGAGGGAGACAGACGGAGAGGGAGACAGACGGAGAGGGAGACAGACGGAGAGGGAGACAGACGGAGACGGAGATGGAGACAGATGGAGACGGAGACAGACAGAGTTGCAGATTGAGACAGACGGAGATGGAGACAGATGAAGACGGCGACAGACAGAGACAGACAGACGGAGACGGAGACAGGCGGAGACGGAGACGGAGGCAAACGGAGAGGGTGGCAGATGGAGAGGGAGGCAGACAGAGAGGGAGGCAGACAGAGAGGGAGGCAGACAGAGAGGGAGGCAGACAGAGAGGGAGGCAGACAGAGAGGGAGGCAGACAGAGAGGGAGGCAGACAGAGAGGGAGGCAGACGGAGAGGGAGGCAGACGGAGAGGGAGGCAGACGGAGAGGGAGGCAGACGGAGAGGGAGGCAGACGGAGAGGGAGGCAGATGGAGAGGTAGACAGGTGGAGACGAGGTAGACGGAGACGGAGACAGATGGAGACGGAGACAGATGAAGACGGAGATTGAGACAGATGGAGATGGAGACAGACGGAGACGGAGACAAGATGTAGATGAAAAATGGTGTAGACGGAGACAGACGGAGACGGAGACAGACGGAGACGGAGACAGACGGAGACGGAGACAGAGACAGACGGAGACGGAGACAGAGACAGACGGAGACGGAGACAGAGACAGACGGAGACGGAGACAGAGACAGACGGAGACGGAGACAGAGACAGACGGAGACGGAGACAGAGACAGACGGAGACGGAGACAGAGACAGACGGAGACGGAGACAGAGACAGACGGAGACGGAGACAGAGACAGACGGAGACGGAGACAGAGACAGACGGAGAGGGAGACAGACGGAGAGGGAGACAGACGGAGAGGGAGACAGACGGAGAGGGAGACAGACGGAGAGGGAGACAGACGGAGAGGGAGACAGACGGAGAGGGAGACAGACGGAGAGGGAGACAGACGGAGAGGGAGACAGACGGAGAGGGAGACAGACGGAGAGGGAGACAGACGGAGAGGGAGACAGACGGAGAGGGAGACAGACGGAGAGGGAGACAGACGGAGAGGGAGACAGACGGAGAGGGAGACGGACGGAGAGGGAGACGGACGGAGAGGGAGACGGACGGAGAGGGAGACGGACGGAGAGGGAGACAGACGGAGAGGGAGACAGACGGAGAGGGAGACAGACGGAGAGGGAGACAGACGGAGAGGGAGACAGACGGAGAGGGAGACAGACGGAGAGGGAGACAGACGGAGAGGGAGACAGACGGAGAGGGAGACAGACGGAGAGGGAGACAGACGGAGAGGGAGACAGACGGAGAGGGAGACAGACGGAGAGGGAGACAGACGGAGAGGGAGACAGACGGAGAGGGAGACAGACGGAGAGGGAGACAGACGGAGAGGGAGACAGACGGAGAGGGAGACAGACGGAGACGGAGATGGAGACAGACGGAGACGGAGATGGAGACAGATGGAGACGGAGACAGACAGAGATGCAGATTGAGACAGACGGAGATGGAGACAGATGAAGACGGCGACAGACAGAGACAGACAGACGGAGACGGAGACAGGCGGAGACGGAGACGGAGGCAAACGGAGAGGGTGGCAGATGGAGAGGGAGGCAGACGGAGAGGGAGGCAGACGGAGAGGCAGGCAGACAGAGAGGGAGGCAGACAGAGAGGGAGGCAGACAGAGAGGGAGGCAGACAGAGAGGGAGGCAGACGGAGAGGTAGACAGGTGGAGACGAGGTAGACGGAGACGGAGACAGATGGAGATTGAGACAGATGGAGATGGAGACAGATGGAGACGGAGACAGACAGAGATGCAGATTGAGACAGACGGAGATGGAGACAGATGAAGACGGCGTCAGACAGAGACAGACAGACGGAGATGGAGACAGGCGGAGATGGAGACAGACAGAGATGGAGACAGGTGGAGATGGAGACAGACAGAGACGGAGACAGACGGAGATGGAGACAAGATGTAGATGAAAAAAGGTGTAGACGGAGACAGACGGAGACGGAGACAGACGGAGACAGAGACAGACGGAGACGGAGACAGACGGAGACGGAGACGGAGACAGATGGAGACGGAGACGGAGACAGACGGAGACAGACGGAGACGGAGACAGACGGAGACGGAGACGGAGACAGACGGAGACGGAGACGGAGACAGACGGAGACGGAGACGGAGACAGACGGAGACAGAGACAGACGGAGACGGAGACAGACGGAGACGGAGACAGACGGAGACGGAGACAGACGGAGACGGAGACAGACGGACGGAGACGGAGACAGACGGAGAGGGAGACAGGCGGAGACGGAGACAGGCGGAGACAGAGGCAAGATGGAGACGGAGGCAGACCGAGAGGGTGGCAGACAGAGAGGGAGGCAGACAGAGAGGGAGGCAGACAGAGAGGGAGGCAGACAGAGAGGGAGGCAGACAGAGAGGGAGGCAGACAGAGAGGGAGGCAGACAGAGAGGGAGGCAGACAGAGAGGGAGGCAGACAGAGAGGGAGGCAGACAGAGAGGGAGGCAGACAGAGAGGGAGGCAGACAGAGAGGTAGGCAGACAGAGAGGTAGGCAGACAGAGAGGGAGGCAGACAGAGAGGGAGGCAGACGGAGAGGGAGGCAGACGGAGATGGAGGCAGACGGAGAGGTAGACAGGTGGAGATGAGGTAGACGGAGACGGAGACAGATGGAGACGGAGACAGATGAAGACGGAGATTGAGACAGATGGAGATGGAGACAGATGGAGACGGAGACAGACAGAGATGCAGATTGAGACAGACGGAGATGGAGACAGATGAAGACGGCGACAGACAGAGACAGACAGACGGAGATGGAGACAGGCGGAGACGGAGACGGAGGCAAACGGAGAGGGTGGCAGATGGAGAGGGAGGCAGACGGAGAGGGAGGCAGACGGAGAGGGAGGCAGACAGAGAGGGAGGCAGACAGAGAGGGAGGCAGACAGAGAGGGAGGCAGACAGAGAGGGAGGCAGACGGAGAGGTAGACAGGCGGAGACGAGGTTGACGGAGACGGAGACAGATGGAGACGGAGACAGATGAAGACGGAGATTGAGACAGATGGAGATGGAGACAGACGGAGACGGAGACAGACAGAGATGCAGATTGAGACAGACGGAGATGGAGACAGATGAAGACAGCGTCAGACAGAGACAGACAGACGGAGACGGAGACAGGCGGAGATGGAGACAGACAGAGATGGAGACAGGTGGAGACGGAGACAGACAGAGACGGAGACAGACGGAGATGGAGACAAGATGTAGATGAAAAAAGGTGTAGACGGAGACAGACGGAGACGGAGACAGACGGAGACAGAGACAGACGGAGACGGAGACAGACGGAGACGGAGACAGACGGAGACGGAGGCGGAGACAGACGGAGACGGAGACGGAGACAGACGGAGACAGACGGAGACAGACGGAGACGGAGACAGACGGAGACAGACGGAGACGGAGACAGATGGAGACAGACGGAGACAGACGGAGATGGAGACAGACGGAGACGGAGACGGAGACAGACGGAGACGGAGACGGAGACAGACGGAGACGGAGACAGACGGAGACGGAGACAGACGGAGACGGAGACAGACGGAGACGGAGACAGACGGAGAGGGAGACAGACGGAGAGGGAGACAGGCGGAGACGGAGATGGAGACAGACGGAGACGGAGATGGAGACAGATGGAGACGGAGACAGACAGAGACAGACAGACGGAGACGGAGACAGGCGGAGATGGAGGCAAGATGGAGATGGAGGCAGACGGAGAGAGAGACAGGCAGAGATGGAGGCAAGACGGAGAGGCAGGCAGACGGAGAGGGAGACAGGTGGAGACGGAAGTAGACGGAGAGGGAAGCAGACGGAGACGGAGACAGGCGGAGACGGAGGCAAGATGGAGATGGAGGCAGACGGAGATGGAGGCAGACGGAGAGGGAGGCAGACGGAGAGGGAGGCAGACGGAGAGGGAGGCAGACGGAGAGGGAGGCAGACGGAGAGGGAGGCAGACGGAGAGGGAGGCAGACAGGTGGAGACGGAGGCAGATGGAGACGGAGACAGACGAAGACGGAGACGGAGACAGACAGAGATGCAGATTGAGACAGATGAAGACAGCGACAGACAGAGACAGACAGAGAAGGAGATTGAGACAAACAGAGATGGAGACAGATGAAGACGGCAACAGACAGAGACAGACAGACGGAGACGGAGACAGGTGGAGATGGAGGCAAGATGGGGACGGAGGCAGACGGAGAGAGAGACAGGCAGAGATGGAGGCAAGACAGAGAGGCAGACAGACGGAGAGGGAGACAGGTGGAGACGGAGGGAGACGGAGAGGGAAGCAGACGGAGAGGGAGACAGGCAGAGACAGACAGACAGAGACAGGCAGAGATGGAGGCAAGATGGAGACGGAGGCAGACGGAGAGGGAGGCAGACGGAGAGGGAGGCAGACGGAGACGGAGAGGGAGGCAGGCGGAGATGGAGACAATATGGAGACAGATGGCGACAGAGATAGATGGAGACAGACAGAGACAGAAACAAGATGGGGACAGAGATAGACGGAGATAGAGACAGACAGAGACGGAGACAGACGGAGACGGAGACAAGATGTAGATGAAAAAGGTGTAGACGGAGACAGACGGAGACGGAGACAGACGGAGACGGAGACAGACGGAGACGGAGACAGACGGAGACGGAGACAGACGGAGACGGAGACAGACGGAGACGGAGACAGACGGAGAGGGAGACAGACGGAGACGGAGATGGAGACAGACGGAGACGGAGATGGAGACAGACGGAGACGGAGATGGAGACAGATGGAGACGGAGACAGACAGAGATGCAGATTGAGACAGACGGAGATGGCGACAGACAGAGACAGACAGACGGAGACGGAGACAGGCGGAGACGGAGGCAAGATGGAGACGGAGGCAGATGGAGAGGGAGGCAGACGGAGAGGGAGGCAGACGGAGAGGGAGGCAGACGGAGAGGGAGGCAGACGGAGAGGTAGACAGGTGGAGACGAGGTAGACGGAGACGGAGACAGATGGAGACGGAGACAGATGAAGACGGAGACAGATGAAGACGGAGATTGAGACAGATGGAGATGGAGACAGACGGAGACGGAGACAGACAGAGATGCAGATTGAGACAGACGGAGATGGAGACAGATGAAGACGGCGACAGACAGAGACAGACAGACGGAGACGGAGACAGGCGGAGATAGAGACAGACAGAGATGGAGACAGGTGGAGACGGAGACAGATGGAGACAGAGACAGACAGAGACGGAGACAGACGGAGACGGAGACAAGATGTAGATGAAAAAAGGTGTAGACGGAGACAGACGGAGACGGAGACAGAGACAGACGGAGACGGAGACAGACGGAGACGGAGACAGACGGAGACGGAGACAGACGGAGACGGAGACAGACGGAGACGGAGACAGACGGAGAGGGAGACAGACGGAGAGGGAGACAGACGGAGAGGGAGACAGACGGAGAGGGAGACAGACGGAGAGGGAGACAGACGGAGAGGGAGACAGACGGAGAGGGAGACAGACGAAGACGGAGATGGAGACAGATGGAGACGGAGACAGACAGAGATGCAGATTGAGACAGACGGAGATGGAGACAGATGAAGACGGCGACAGACAGAGACAGACAGACGGAGACGGAGACGGAGGCAAACGGAGAGGGTGGCAGATGGAGAGGGAGGCAGACGGAGAGGGAGGCAGACGGAGAGGGAGGCAGACAGAGAGGGAGGCAGACAGAGAGGGAGGCAGACAGAGAGGGAGGCAGACAGAGAGGCAGGCAGACGGAGAGGGAGACAGGTGGAGACGGAGGGAGACGGAGAGGGAAGCAGACGGAGAGGGAGACAGGCAGAGACAGACAGACAGAGACAGGCGGAGATGGAGGCAAGGTGGAGACGGAGGCAGACGGAGAGGGAGGCAGACAGAGACGGAGAGGGAGGCAGGCGGAGATGGAGACAATATGGAGACAGATGGCGACAGAGATAGATGGAGACAGACAGAGACAGAAACAAGATGGGGACAGAGATAGACGGAGATAGAGACAGACAGAGACGGAGACAGACGGAGAGGGAGACAAGATGTAGATGAAAAAAGGTGTAGACGGAGACAGACGGAGACGGAGACAGACGGAGACGGAGACAGACGGAGACGGAGACAGACGGAGACGGAGACAGACGGAGACGGAGACAGACGGAGACGGAGACAGACGGAGACGGAGACAGACGGAGAGGGAGACAGACGGAGAGGGAGACAGACGGAGAGGGAGACAGACGGAGAGGGAGACAGACGGAGAGGGAGACAGACGGAGAGGGAGACAGACGGAGAGGGAGACAGACGGAGACGGAGACAGACGGAGACGGAGATGGAGACAGACGGAGACGGAGATGGAGACAGATGGAGACGGAGACAGACAGAGATGCAGATTGAGACAGACGGAGATGGCGACAGACAGAGACAGACAGACGGAGACGGAGACAGGCGGAGACGGAGGCAAGATGGAGATGGAGGCAGACGGAGAGGGTGGCAGATGGAGAGGGAGGCAGACGGAGAGAGAGGCAGACACAGAGAGGGAGGCAGACGGAGAGGGAGGCAGATGGAGAGGGAGGCAGACGGAGAGGGAGGCAGACGGAGAGGGAGGCAGACGGAGAGGTAGACAGGTGGAGACGAGGTAGACGGAGACGGAGACAGATGGAGACGGAGACAGATGAAGACGGAGATTGAGACAGATGGAGATGGAGACAGACGGAGACGGAGACAGACAGAGATGCAGATTGAGACAGACGGAGATGGAGACAGGTGGAGATGGAGACAGATGGAGACGGAGACAGGTGGAGATGGAGACAGATGGAGACGGAGACAGACAGAGATGGAGACAGACGGAGACGGAGACAAGATGTAGATGAAAAAAGGTGTAGACGGAGACAGACGGAGACGGAGACAGACGGAGACGGAGACAGACGGAGACGGAGACAGACGGAGACGGAGACAGACGGAGACGGAGACAGACGGAGACGGAGACAGACGGAGACGGAGACAGACGGAGACGGAGACAGACGGAGACGGAGACAGACGGAGAGGGAGACAGACGGAGAGGGAGACAGACGGAGAGGGAGACAGACGGAGAGGGAGACAGACGGAGAGGGAGACAGACGGAGACGGAGACAGACGGAGACGGAGACAGACGGAGAGGGAGACAGACGGAGAGGGAGACAGACGGAGAGGGAGACAGACGGAGAGGGAGACAGACGGAGACGGAGATGGAGACAGATGGAGACGGAGACAGACAGAGTTGCAGATTGAGACAGACGGAGATGGAGACAGATGAAGACGGCGACAGACAGAGACAGACAGACGGAGACGGAGACAGGCGGAGACGGAGACGGAGGCAAACGGAGAGGGTGGCAGATGGAGAGGGAGGCAGACGGAGAGGGAGGCAGACAGAGAGGGAGGCAGACAGAGAGGGAGGCAGACAGAGAGGGAGGCAGACAGAGAGGGAGGCAGACAGAGAGGGAGGCAGACAGAGAGGGAGGCAGACAGAGAGGGAGGCAGACGGAGAGGGAGGCAGACGGAGAGGGAGGCAGACGGAGAGGGAGGCAGACGGAGAGGGAGGCAGATGGAGAGGTAGACAGGTGGAGACGAGGTAGACGGAGACGGAGACAGATGGAGACGGAGACAGATGAAGACGGAGATTGAGACAGATGGAGATGGAGACAGACGGAGACGGAGACAAGATGTAGATGAAAAATGGTGTAGACGGAGACAGACGGAGACGGAGACAGACGGAGACGGAGACAGACGGAGACGGAGACAGAGACAGACGGAGACGGAGACAGAGACAGACGGAGACGGAGACAGAGACAGACGGAGACGGAGACAGAGACAGACGGAGACGGAGACAGAGACAGACGGAGAGGGAGACAGAGACAGACGGAGAGGGAGACAGAGACAGACGGAGAGGGAGACAGACGGAGAGGGAGACAGACGGAGAGGGAGACAGACGGAGAGGGAGACAGACGGAGAGGGAGACAGACGGAGAGGGAGACAGACGGAGAGGGAGACAGACGGAGAGGGAGACAGACGGAGAGGGAGACAGACGGAGAGGGAGACAGACGGAGAGGGAGACAGACGGAGAGGGAGACAGACGGAGAGGGAGACAGACGGAGAGGGAGACAGACGGAGAGGGAGACAGACGGAGAGGGAGACAGACGGAGAGGGAGACGGACGGAGAGGGAGACGGACGGAGAGGGAGACGGACGGAGAGGGAGACGGACGGAGAGGGAGACGGACGGAGAGGGAGACGGACGGAGAGGGAGACAGACGGAGAGGGAGACAGACGGAGAGGGAGACAGACGGAGAGGGAGACAGACGGAGAGGGAGACAGACGGAGAGGGAGACAGACGGAGAGGGAGACAGACGGAGAGGGAGACAGACGGAGAGGGAGACAGACGGAGAGGGAGACAGACGGAGAGGGAGACAGACGGAGACGGAGATGGAGACAGACGGAGACGGAGATGGAGACAGATGGAGACGGAGACAGACAGAGATGCAGATTGAGACAGACGGAGATGGAGACTGATGAAGACGGCGACAGACAGAGACAGACAGATGGAGACGGAGACAGGCGGAGACGGAGACGGAGGCAAACGGAGAGGGTGGCAGATGGAGAGGGAGGCAGACGGAGAGGGAGGCAGACGGAGAGGCAGGCAGACAGAGAGGGAGGCAGACAGAGAGGGAGGCAGACAGAGAGGGAGGCAGACAGAGAGGGAGGCAGACAGAGAGGGAGGCAGACGGAGAGGTAGACAGGTGGAGACGAGGTAGACGGAGACGGAGACAGATGGAGATTGAGACAGATGGAGATGGAGACAGATGGAGACGGAGACAGACAGAGATGCAGATTGAGACAGACGGAGATGGAGACAGATGAAGACGGCGTCAGACAGAGACAGACAGACGGAGACGGAGACAGGCAGAGATGGAGACAGACAGAGATGGAGACAGGTGGAGACGGAGACAGACAGAGACGGAGACAGACGGAGATGGAGACAAGATGTAGATGAAAAAAGGTGTAGACGGAGACAGACGGAGACGGAGACAGACGGAGACAGAGACAGACGGAGACGGAGACAGACGGAGACGGAGACGGAGACAGACGGAGACGGAGACGGAGACAGACGGAGACGGAGACGGAGACAGACGGAGACAGACGGAGATGGAGACGGAGACAGACGGAGACGGAGACGGAGACAGACGGAGACGGAGACGGAGACAGACGGAGACAGAGACAGACGGAGACGGAGACAGACGGAGACGGAGACAGACGGAGACGGAGACAGACGGAGACGGAGACAGACGGACGGAGACGGAGACAGACGGAGAGGGAGACAGGCGGAGACGGAGACGGAGACAGGCGGAGACAGAGGCAAGATGGAGACGGAGGCAGACCGAGAGGGAGGCAGACAGAGAGGGAGGCAGACAGAGAGGGAGGCAGACAGAGAGGGAGGCAGACAGAGAGGGAGGCAGACAGAGAGGGAGGCAGACAGAGAGGGAGGCAGACAGAGAGGGAGGCAGACAGAGAGGGAGGCAGACAGAGAGGGAGGCAGACAGAGAGGGAGGCAGACAGAGAGGGAGGCAGACAGAGAGGGAGGCAGACAGAGAGGGAGGCAGACAGAGAGGGAGGCAGACAGAGAGGGAGGCAGACAGAGAGGGAGGCAGACAGAGAGGTAGGCAGACAGAGAGGTAGGCAGACAGAGAGGGAGGCAGACAGAGAGGGAGGCAGACGGAGATGGAGGCAGACGGAGATGGAGGCAGACGGAGAGGTAGACAGGTGGAGATGAGGTAGACGGAGACGGAGACAGATGGAGACGGAGACAGATGAAGACGGAGATTGAGACAGATGGAGATGGAGACAGATGGAGACGGAGACAGACAGAGATGCAGATTGAGACAGACGGAGATGGAGACAGATGAAGACGGCGACAGACAGAGACAGACAGACGGAGATGGAGACAGGCGGAGACGGAGACGGAGGCAAACGGAGAGGGTGGCAGATGGAGAGGGAGGCAGACGGAGAGGGAGGCAGACGGAGAGGGAGGCAGACAGAGAGGGAGGCAGACAGAGAGGGAGGCAGACAGAGAGGGAGGCAGACAGAGAGGGAGGCAGACGGAGAGGTAGACAGGCGGAGACGAGGTTGACGGATACGGAGACAGATGGAGACGGAGACAGATGAAGACGGAGATTGAGACAGATGGAGATGGAGACAGACGGAGACGGAGACAGACAGAGATGCAGATTGAGACAGACGGAGATGGAGACAGATGAAGACAGCGTCAGACAGAGACAGACAGACGGAGACGGAGACAGGCGGAGATGGAGACAGACAGAGATGGAGACAGGTGGAGACGGAGACAGACAGAGACGGAGACAGACGGAGATGGAGACAAGATGTAGATGAAAAAAGGTGTAGACGGAGACAGACGGAGACGGAGACAGACGGAGACAGAGACAGACGGAGACGGAGACAGACGGAGACGGAGACGGAGACAGACGGAGACGGAGACGGAGACAGACGGAGACAGATGGAGACAGACGGAGACGGAGACAGACGGAGACAGACGGAGACGGAGACAGATGGAGACAGACGGAGATGGAGACAGACGGAGACGGAGACGGAGACAGACGGAGACGGAGACGGAGACAGACGGAGACAGAGACAGACGGAGACGGAGACAGACGGAGACGGAGACAGACGGAGACGGAGACAGACGGAGAGGGAGACAGGCGGAGACGGAGATGGAGACAGGCGGAGACGGAGATGGAGACAGATGGAGACGGAGATGGAGACAGATGGAGACGGAGACAGACAGAGACAGACAGACGGAGACGGAGACAGGCGGAGACAGAGGCAGACCGAGAGGGTGGCAGATGGAGAGGGAGGCAGACAGAGAGGCAGGCAGACGGAGATGGAGACAGATGAAGACGGCGACAGACAGAGACAGACAGACGGAGATGGAGACAGGCGGAGACGGAGACGGAGGCAAACGGAGAGGGTGGCAGATGGAGAGGGAGGCAGACGGAGAGGGAGGCAGACGGAGAGGGAGGCAGACAGAGAGGGAGGCAGACAGAGAGGGAGGCAGACAGAGAGGGAGGCAGACAGAGAGGGAGGCAGACGGAGAGGTAGACAGGCGGAGACGAGGTTGACGGAGACGGAGACAGATGGAGACGGAGACAGATGAAGACGGAGATTGAGACAGATGGAGATGGAGACAGACGGAGACGGAGACAGACAGAGATGCAGATTGAGACAGACGGAGATGGAGACAGATGAAGACAGCGTCAGACAGAGACAGACAGACGGAGACGGAGACAGGCGGAGATGGAGACAGACAGAGATGGAGACAGGTGGAGACGGAGACAGACAGAGACGGAGACAGACGGAGATGGAGACAAGATGTAGATGAAAAAAGGTGTAGACGGAGACAGACGGAGACGGAGACAGACGGAGACAGAGACAGACGGAGACGGAGACAGACGGAGACGGAGACGGAGACAGACGGAGACGGAGACGGAGACAGACGGAGACAGATGGAGACAGACGGAGACGGAGACAGACGGAGACAGACGGAGACGGAGACAGATGGAGACAGACGGAGATGGAGACAGACGGAGACGGAGACGGAGACAGACGGAGACGGAGACGGAGACAGACGGAGACAGAGACAGACGGAGACGGAGACAGACGGAGACGGAGACAGACGGAGACGGAGACAGACGGAGACGGAGACAGACGGAGAGGGAGACAGGCGGAGACGGAGATGGAGACAGACGGAGACGGAGATGGAGACAGATGGAGACGGAGACAGACAGAGACAGACAGACGGAGACGGAGACAGGCGGAGACAGAGGCAGACCGAGAGGGTGGCAGATGGAGAGGGAGGCAGACAGAGAGGCAGGCAGACGGAGAGGGAGACAGGTGGAGACGGAGGGAGACGGAGAGGGAAGCAGACGGAGAGGGAGACAGGCAGAGACAGACAGACAGAGACAGGCGGAGATGGAGGCAAGGTGGAGACGGAGGCAGACGGAGAGGGAGGCAGACAGAG
This sequence comes from Eptatretus burgeri, assembly GCF_056783735.1. Lineage (NCBI taxonomy): Eukaryota > Metazoa > Chordata > Myxini > Myxiniformes > Myxinidae > Eptatretus > Eptatretus burgeri. Next base: position 8,117,038 of record NC_140965.1, on the reverse strand, counting down.
ACGGAGAGGGAGGCAGGCGGAGATGGAGACAATATGGAGACAGATGGCGACAGAGATAGATGGAGACAGACAGAGACAGAAACAAGATGGGGACAGAGATAGACGGAGATAGAGACAGACAGAGACGGAGACAGACGGAGAGGGAGACAAGATGTAGATGAAAAAAGGTGTAGACGGAGACAGACGGAGACGGAGACAGACGGAGACGGAGACAGACGGAGACGGAGACAGACGGAGACGGAGACAGACGGAGATGGAGACAGACGGAGAGGGAGACAGACGGAGAGGGAGACAGACGGAGAGGGAGACAGACGGAGAGGGAGACAGACGGAGAGGGAGACAGACGGAGAGGGAGACAGACGGAGAGGGAGACAGACGGAGAGGGAGACAGACGGAGACGGAGATGGAGACAGACGGAGACGGAGATGGAGACAGATGGAGACGGAGACAGACAGAGATGCAGATTGAGACAGACGGAGATGGCGACAGACAGAGACAGACAGACGGAGACGGAGACAGGCGGAGACGGAGGCAAGATGGAGATGGAGGCAGACGGAGAGGGTGGCAGATGGAGAGGGAGGCAGACGGAGAGAGAGGCAGACACAGAGAGGGAGGCAGACGGAGAGGGAGGCAGATGGAGAGGGAGGCAGACGGAGAGGGAGGCAGACGGAGAGGGAGGCAGACGGAGAGGTAGACAGGTGGAGACGAGGTAGACGGAGACGGAGACAGATGAAGACGGAGATTGAGACAGATGGAGATGGAGACAGACGGAGACGGAGACAGACAGAGATGCAGATTGAGACAGACGGAGATGGAGACAGGTGGAGATGGAGACAGATGGAGACAGAGACAGGTGGAGATGGAGACAGATGGAGACAGAGACAGACAGAGATGGAGACAGACGGAGACGGAGACAAGATGTAGATGAAAAAAGGTGTAGACGGAGACAGACGGAGACGGAGACAGACGGAGACGGAGACAGACGGAGACGGAGACAGGGACAGACGGAGACGGAGACAGACGGAGACGGAGACAGACGGAGACGGAGACAGACGGAGACGGAGACAGACGGAGAGGGAGACAGACGGAGAGGGAGACAGACGGAGAGGGAGACAGACGGAGAGGGAGACAGACGGAGACGGAGACAGACGGAGACGGAGACAGACGGAGACGGAGACAGACGGAGAGGGAGACAGACGGAGAGGGAGACAGACGGAGAGGGAGACAGACGGAGAGGGAGACAGACGGAGACGGAGATGGAGACAGATGGAGACGGAGACAGACAGAGTTGCAGATTGAGACAGACGGAGATGGAGACAGATGAAGACGGCGACAGACAGAGACAGACAGACGGAGACGGAGACAGGCGGAGACGGAGACGGAGGCAAACGGAGAGGGTGGCAGATGGAGAGGGAGGCAGACAGAGAGGGAGGCAGACAGAGAGGGAGGCAGACAGAGAGGGAGGCAGACAGAGAGGGAGGCAGACAGAGAGGGAGGCAGACAGAGAGGGAGGCAGACAGAGAGGGAGGCAGACAGAGAGGGAGGCAGACAGAGAGGGAGGCAGACGGAGAGGGAGGCAGACGGAGAGGGAGGCAGACGGAGAGGGAGGCAGACGGAGAGGGAGGCAGACGGAGAGGGAGGCAGACGGAGAGGGAGGCAGATGGAGAGGTAGACAGGTGGAGACGAGGTAGACGGAGACGGAGACAGATGGAGACGGAGACAGATGAAGACGGAGATTGAGACAGATGGAGATGGAGACAGACGGAGACGGAGACAAGATGTAGATGAAAAATGGTGTAGACGGAGACAGACGGAGACGGAGACAGACGGAGACGGAGACGGAGACAGACGGAGACGGAGACGGAGACAGACGGAGACGGAGACGGAGACAGACGGAGACAGAGACAGACGGAGACGGAGACAGACGGAGACGGAGACAGACGGAGACGGAGACAGACGGAGACGGAGACAGACGGACGGAGACGGAGACAGACGGAGAGGGAGACAGGCGGAGACGGAGACAGGCGGAGACGGAGACAGACGGACGGAGACGGAGGCAGACCGAGAGGGTGGCAGATGGAGAGGGAGGCAGACAGAGAGGGAGGCAGACAGAGAGGGAGGCAGACAGAGAGGGAGGCAGACAGAGAGGGAGGCAGACAGAGAGGGAGGCAGACAGAGAGGGAGGCAGACAGAGAGGGAGGCAGACAGAGAGGGAGGCAGACAGAGAGGGAGGCAGACAGAGAGGGAGGCAGACAGAGAGGGAGGCAGACAGAGAGGTAGGCAGACAGAGAGGTAGGCAGACAGAGAGGGAGGCAGACAGAGAGGGAGGCAGACGGAGAGGGAGGCAGACGGAGATGGAGGCAGACGGAGAGGTAGACAGGTGGAGATGAGGTAGACGGAGACGGAGACAGATGGAGACGGAGACAGATGAAGACGGAGATTGAGACAGATGGAGATGGAGACAGATGGAGACGGAGACAGACAGAGATGCAGATTGAGACAGACGGAGATGGAGACAGATGAAGACGGCGACAGACAGAGACAGACAGACGGAGATGGAGACAGGCGGAGACGGAGACGGAGGCAAACGGAGAGGGTGGCAGATGGAGAGGGAGGCAGACGGAGAGGGAGGCAGACGGAGAGGGAGGCAGACGGAGAGGGAGGCAGACAGAGAGGGAGGCAGACAGAGAGGGAGGCAGACAGAGAGGGAGGCAGACAGAGAGGGAGGCAGACGGAGAGGTAGACAGGCGGAGACGAGGTTGACGGAGACGGAGACAGATGGAGACGGAGACAGATGAAGACGGAGATTGAGACAGATGGAGATGGAGACAGACGGAGACGGAGACAGACAGAGATGCAGATTGAGACAGACGGAGATGGAGACAGATGAAGACAGCGTCAGACAGAGACAGACAGACGGAGACGGAGACAGGCGGAGATGGAGACAGACAGAGATGGAGACAGGTGGAGACGGAGACAGACAGAGACGGAGACAGACGGAGATGGAGACAAGATGTAGATGAAAAAAGGTGTAGACGGAGACAGACGGAGACGGAGACAGACGGAGACAGAGACAGACGGAGACGGAGACAGACGGAGACGGAGACAGACGGAGATGGAGACGGAGACAGACGGAGACGGAGACGGAGACAGACGGAGACAGACGGAGACAGACGGAGACGGAGACAGACGGAGACAGACGGAGACGGAGACAGATGGAGACAGACGGAGACAGACGGAGATGGAGACAGACGGAGACGGAGACGGAGACAGACGGAGACGGAGACGGAGACAGACGGAGACAGAGACAGATGGAGACGGAGACAGACGGAGACGGAGACAGACGGA
>NC_140965.1:8030827-8108327 GCF_056783735.1 Eptatretus burgeri | reverse complement strand
TGGCCATAAGTTGGGGGGGGGGGGGTCCTCGAGCCGATCAAGTCAATGCGAGTCTAAAATCATCAGTGCTGTGACAAGATGTTGAAAAAAAATGACCCTCCGTACCAATACGCTCACGCACTTACGAGGCGATCATAGTGCACGCCAGGTTGGCACTCTTGTGCTTGACATTGGTGACGGTGAAATGGAGCCCAATACCAGTGACGGCCTCATCCACCTTCACAGAAATCTGGCTGCAGTGAGTTTGAAAACGATTTGATGGCGCGTTTCCTAATTTTTCACAAAATGATGGAGACACCGATTGTTTGTCGCAGCGGTCAACAGCAGCCCAACAAAATTACGTGGTTTAGAAGCTGAATCTACTACTCTTGGATTGTGTGCTCAATGAAGAATTCACCTTTAAATCCATTGACACTGCGCCCGATGTGGATCAAATTGTTCACTACCCTCTCGAGTTTCTGAACTCGCTGCATCCTCCGGGCATACCACCTCATGAGCTGAAACTGAAAGTCGGTACACCGATCATGCTTCTTCACAAACTGGATTCCCCAAAATTGTTCAACAGAACTTGGTTGGTCGTGCAGCAGCCAATGAAAAATCTCATGGAAGCTGCGATCTCCATCGGAGAGTTCTCAGGAGATAATGTGTTGATTCCCCAAATGCCACTCATTCCCAGTGACTGTCCATTTGAATTCAAGAGGCTCCAATTCCCAGTATCTCTGTCATTCGCCGTGTTGATAAACGAGGCACAAGGACAAACGCTTCACCAAGCAGGACTCTACCAATCCCAATCATGTTCAGGGGTGCAAATTAACATTTTATCCACCGGCCAGCAGGGCCGGTGACTAGAAAAAGTTACCGGCCCAGCAGAATTTCTACCGGCCCGATAAAATAAAGACAAAAGTCACAAATTTGATATCAAACACTTTTAATATACTCACATGAGTGAGTTTGATGAGTGAGGTTGGTTGGATGAGTGAGTTTGATGGATGAGGTTGGTTGGATGAGTGAGGTTGGTTGGATGAGTGAGTTGAATGGAGGAGGTTTGCAAAATGAGTGAGTTGGGTGGATGAGTGAGGTTGGTTGGATGAGTGAGTTGAATGGAGGAGGTTTGCAAAATGAGTGAGTTGGGTGGATGAGTGAGTTGGATGGATGGATGAGTGAGTTTGATGAGTGGGGTGGGGGTGGGGGGATGATGCAGGGAGGAGGAGGTTGTGGATGATGGGGGGACCTTTTTGTGTGGGTGATGGGGGGGCAGGGGGTTGTGAGTAGTGCTGGGGGGGGCATTTTTGTGGGTGATGGGGTGGTTGTGGCTCATGGACGATGGGGGGGGGGTTGCGGGTGATGGACGATGGGGTGGAGGGTGGGGGGTTGTGGGTGATGGACAATGGTGGGGGTACTACTCGTCCACCCAACATCACATATAAACTCACTCATCCACCTAACCTCACCCATCAAACTCACTCATTCACCCAACCTCACCCATCAAACTCACTCATTCATCTAACCTCACCCATCAAACTCACTCATTCATCTAACCTCACCCATCAAACTCACTCATTCATCTAACCTCACTCATCAAACTCACTCATTAACCCCAAAGCCTCATCAAACTCACTCATTCACCGAACCTCACCCATGAAACTCACTCATTCATCTAACCTCACCCATCAAACTCACTCATTCATCTAACCTCACCCATCAAACTCACTCATTCATCTAACCTCACTCATCAAACTCACTCATTCATCTAACCTCACTTATCAAACTCACTCATTAACCCCAAAGCCTCATCAAACTCACTCATTCACCCAACCTCACCCATGAAACTCACTCATTCATCTAACCTCACCCATCAAACTCACTCATTAACCCCAAAGCCTCATCAAACTCACTCATTCACCCAACCTCACCCATCAAACTCACTCATTCATCTAACCTCACCCATCAAACTCACTCATTCATCTAACCTCACTCATCAAACTCACTCATTAACCCCAAAGCCTCATCAAACTCACTCATTCACCGAACCTCACCCATGAAACTCACTCATTCACCCAAATTCACTCATTTAACCAACCTGGGCATGAGAAAATGTGCCAAACCGTCAAATCTCGTGCAATCTTGCGTGATTTGGAACGAGATGAAAACAGACAAAATGGCCGCCGCAGAATTACCGGTGATTTCTATGTATTTCTGCGGACAAAAACAGTAGTTCCAGTTGAGAAAACTAGTAGAGAAGCTTGTACAAATTGTACAAAATAACAGGAATCACCGGTGATTCGCCAGCCGGGCAGGTAAGGCAGTATTGTGTACCCGCCCAGCACAAAAGTTAGGCGCCGTGAGCGACCCGGCGGCCATTAATTTGCACCCCTGATGTTTTCACATGGCCAGCTTTATGTCAGATGCTCCAGAGTTGGGACTGGAACGAGTTTGTTCATATGTGCATATGATTCAATCGGTAAGTAACAAAGCCTACAATCCCCAATCCGTCGAACACGGGTATCCTGCTAGTTATACATACTTATACCAAGTTTGATTTCAATCCCTGAACCCAGATTCAAAATATTAAATAATTTTGGTTGCGAGACCTTGTGTCCGATCAGGTTAAAATTTAAAGCATACTGTATTGTTACAGTTGTGGGGGGTAGATGGAGGAATTTCATCGGAAAGTTAGGAATGAATAAAGTTGCTTGGTCCGTGGACGTGTAGTAGACATCTCGATGTAAATTAAGTGGGGAAACTGTCAGCTTAAGTGTTACTCGTCACCACACGGGGGGGTGGTGCGGTGTTAATTAGATGGGGATTAAGGCCAAGTTCCCCAGTATGTGATTGTCCCCTGTGACCTATTCCTACATTTTTGCATTGACAAGCCAGCAATGAAAGAATTACATTTTTACAACAAGCAAGCAAAACGTGCCGAGCAGGTAGCTGCCCCTCCTTCCCGGGTTTTGGGCCAGCAAACCACGCCCATAGGTGGGTGATTGTTTGGCATGATGTTGAAGAGAGATCAGGAGCGAACGCATGAGTTGGGTGTAAGGGACGCACGTGCTCGAGAGAGAATGTAGCTCGGAGATGGCCTGCAAGAACAGGGCATTACAGCTGGCTTTCCTTCAATACACGAAAAAGATCACACAATTCTCGCATTCCTGCTGAGGCGAATTGGCTCGCGTAGTGGAGCAAGATGCTAGCCATTGACTTTTGGCTGAATCATTTGGGACCAGTGCCAAAGCCTCCTGTCGAGCCATCGAGGGAAAGAGACGGTGTAATTCTGCAAAGCCACGGTGTCGGTGAGGACGATTGATGCAAGAAGCTGCACGGTGGTCTCTGAACCTTGGCGTTCAATACTGCCTTACCAATTACCTCACATACGTTTTCCAGCCCGGAATGCAGCTTGGCGCCATTTTGTGGCGCACCTCTCCATGCGGGATGAAGCGACTCGATCGCAAAATTCAACAGAGACCATCTCTGGACCAAACTAAGTGCCAGAATAAAGGGAGGATTTTCTTTTCTTTAATTTTCCCCTTGTGTGTATTTAAGTCTGTGTGTAGAGGCGCCTCGACTTTAGACCTAAACTACTTCACATTATTATTATTACATTTTGAATTCCTCTTGTAAATATTTCCATTTTCATTAAATTCCCATTTATTTTCAGTTGCTGTGTCCGTGTATTTGTCGTAGGGTTCGAGTATAAACCCCTTGTGCATCCATCTGCCCATCCATCGCTCCGCCAGTGCCGCCTGCCCCTCCTACGTGTGACATAATCTCTGAGGATCTCATGTCCACCTCTTAAGGAAAACTGCTTGGCCATCCGGGCCTGGTCAGTGTTAAACGCCCGTCCGCCACAATTGGGTCGGGGGGATTAATGTAACCGGCCAGACCCATGACAATATATTCCCCATGACTACTCGATCATAAATATGACGTTTCACATCGATTGATGAAGTGGTACAAGAGATAAGTTTTTTTTTTATATTTTTGTTCAACCCAATATGGCTACCAGACCATGTGACCTATTAATTGTTTGTGAACACCCTGGTATTCCCAAGACTTGGGGATCATGTGGGTGAAGTTTCACCTCGATCTGTCTTGCCGTTCTGGAAAGATGATTTTTAAAGATTTTAGGGTAAATATAATTTGCCTGCCAAACTATGTGACCTATGACATCATAGATGGAGAACATTTTGTTCCTCATGGATAGGAGATCATACCTGTCAAGTTTCACGTCGATCTGTTTAGCCATTTTGGGGGAAGTAGATTTTTGAAGGTTTTTATGTTAAAAACAATATGGCTGCCGAACCACGTGGTCAATGACATCGTGTGTGTGTGTGTGTGTGTGTGTGTGTGTGTGTGTGTGTGTGTGTGTGTGTGTGTGTGTGTGTGTGTGTGTGTGTGTGTGTGTGTGTGTGTGTGTGTGTGTGTGTGTGTGTGTGTGTGTGTGTGTGTGTGTGTGTGTGTGTGTGTGTGTGTGTGTGTTCAAGATGTGACGCAGGGGCACCAGCCCAGCCCAAAAGGGAGAGAAGTACTCCATCTCGCTGCAGACAAATCCCTTGTACGTGGATACGATTTCAGTTGTGCAAGGAAAGACTTTGCACGATGGTAAACAAAGATAGACTGTGCCAAGGAAAGATGAAAAGCCACTGTGATGCCATCAGATGGATCAGTGATGTTACAGCAAAGGGTGGAGTCATCAGCAAATAGATGAAGAGGGTTTTCCACAGAATCGGAGAGAGGGTTTTCTTTTTAATACAAAGTCGAGGCTCGTGGAAGAGCCGGAACACAGCATGGATCAGTATGCAACAGAACAAAAGGAACAGCAGAAAGAGAAGGCGGAAATGCCAACAGCAGGGCTGATAGAGAAAATAGACAGCCATGGACAAACAAGAGATGCAGTTAACGATGTGGGATAGGAGAGATCACAAGAGGTGGACAAGATGGATACAGATGAAAAATTTAGGGAGGCAGGGTGGAGGCTGCTTCAACTGGTGTATAAAAGATCATGGTTTTGGATGGAGGGATCTGAGATGGTGGTGAACAGCTCTATTGAAGACTTGGAGGGAAGATGGAGATTGAAGAGAATGTGGAAGTTGGTTCCACATGTGATAAAGAAAAGGAGGAAGAAATGAGTATAGGTGAGCAGTATTTCAGGATTTTGGCAGTTTCACAAGAAGGGAGTTGTTGGTGGACCGCATGTGCACTGCAGATACCTGGGGGGGACAAAACATGGAGAGGGCAGATGGTGCAAGACCAGAAAGGAGGCGGAAGAAGACAGATGGACCACTGACCTGCCGGCAATGGCGAAGTGACAGGCCCATAGACTGAGTATCATCGTGGGAGATTTCAATGATCTTGAAGGCCTTGGTTTCTGAAACATCAAGGTGAGAAATGTGAGGCAGGAGTGTCAGCCCAGATGGGAGAGCAGTATTCCATCAAGCTGCCAATGATAACCCTGGAGTTGGATTGGCATTCAGGTCTGCCAAGGGAGGACTTTGCACTGTGGAGGATACCCAGTCATTGAAGGCCGACATTGAAATGTGGTTTGCCCAAGAAAGATCATGGTTGAGAGTGAGACCCAAGAGCTTAAGTGACTCCACTTTTTTGAGAGCATTGTTGAGAAAGTAGATGGGGAGCGTTTGTTGTATGGTACTTTCGGAGAGAGAATGAGTTTGTGGGATTTCTCAGGGTTAAAAGAAAAAGACATATTCCAAGTATTTAAGGAGTTTGTGATTTTGTCAAGGCCTGAAAAGAGGGAAGAGGCCGCTGCCTGTCTGTCTGAAGGATGAAGAATGTCGTGGCAGATGATGGAATCATCAGGAAAAATAAAATATGATTTTCCAAAGAGTCAAATAGATCATTAATGGAAGTCATGAATAGGACTGGACCTAGAATACTGCTTTGGGGCACTTCAGATTTGACAGGGAGAGGAGAAGAAAGGATTCCGTTGAGAGCCATCTATTGGCTACGAGAGTGGAGGAAGTGACAAATCCAAAAGTGCAGTTTGCCTTGGATTCCATAGGCAAAGAGTTTGGAGAGCAAAGCGGGACACCAGACTGTCTCAAAAGCTCGAGATATGTCCAGAGAGACGACCCTCGTCTCATTTCTGATATTGAAGGTCTCCATCCAAGCAGCATGTCTAAAGTAGAGTGACCTTGGCCGAATCCAACATTGACGATCTGAGATGAGGTCACTGAAGAAAAGGAATGATTTTATATCAATTGTGATGATGGATGGATTCCTTGACCTTGCTGATGATTGGAAGTGAGCAAATTGGTTGGTGGTTAAGGGGATCTGTGTTTGCACCTTTTTAATGTAATGCTGTGATGTTAGCTGATTTCCAAGTAGGTGGAAGATGACCGACCACAAATGATATGGTGAAAAGGGCAGAGAGAGAGAGAGAGGAAGTGCAAGAGCAGCAGCAGGTTTTTAGGACACATGAGCTGATGAGATCCACTCCAGTTGCAGTCAGGATTAAGGGTTTTCAGAAACTTCTCCACCTTCTCAGTTGCAAATGGCACACTGAGTAAAGCCAGCAGTTGTGTGTAACAGGGAAGGGTGGGTACTGAGAGTGAGGGATTGGGTGACACAATATTTGGAAAAAAAAAAAACAGAGTTCAGGCTTTCGGCCTTCTCACAAGTGGAGTCGGCTGTGGTCCCATTTTAAGTGAGGGAAGGGGTGGAGGAGGACCATACACCAGAGACAGACTTAACAAGCCACCACCATGTTTAAGAGGAGGGAGAAAATTTGAAAGTTCAATCTTTAAGGTTGGACAGATGTTTTCTGGCTCTCCTGGGAGTAGACACACGCTTATTGCCCTCTTTATGGATTGATTTCAGGTTGTCTTCAGTTGAATTTGCCTTCCAGGAGGAGAATGCAAGTTGTTTCAAAGCACCTGTCTAACCACAGGATTCAGTGTACCATGGGCAGGAGGATGGGTATGATAACTGAAAACAAGAATGGATAAATGTGTCCATAAGGTGGAGTATATGTCTGGAATAATTCCCATGCTGAGTTCATATCAGAGCTGGTAGATATTGGAGACTATACCTGAAGTGTGGTGGCTGCCAGACTTTCCGGCACTGAGGCTGGTCTCTGAGAATTGCTGGAGAGATGTTGACCCTTGCAAACACATGATCTGATGAACCAATTGGGGCAGACAAAGAGCAAGATACATTGGCAGGAAAGTTTGTTGTCACCAAATCCAGAAGGAAGGAGTTTCCATTGACAGAAATATTATTGGGAAAGTATACAGATTGAGTCATCCCATAGAGTCACAGAAGTCTTTTGCTTCAGCGCCAACTGTTGAGAGGGGTAACAGCATCCAGCCAATTGGCATGATGGCAGTTGAAATCACCACATATGAGGAAAAAGTTGGGATCTGTCATTAATAGTTGGTCCATGTTGACAGACAGAGACAGCTCGACAAAGACAGAGAGATATATATGGAGTCGTTGCTCTTTGGAGGATGGTACAACACATGGACAAGCAAGATGTGGGATCGGAGTGGAAGCAGCAGCCAAAGTTACTCCTGTGGGTTTAGAGGTGCAAGAATAGTATATGGACGGTGATAAATGGAGTTTTGATCCTACAACTCTGCCACTGGGATGGGGGTATAAGCCGATCAAAATGAACTGTTCGATCGGCCTGATTTGGATGTCCTCTGAAAATAATTTTATCAAGTGTTTTAGCCTCTACGAGGCCGAGAATATTTGGACTTCCTCACCGAGAGTTAATTGATGGTTTGCGTCCAACTTTGTTTCCCTCCATCACTGAACTTGGATGGAGGTTATGTTTTCACCCTTGTCTGTCTGTCTGTCTGTCTGTCTGTCTGTCTGTCTGTCTGTCTGTCTGTCTGCCTGTCTGCCTATGTCAATTGCCTACAGGTCACAATTTTAAACGGATTTTCACAATACTTCAGAAAATGGTAGAGTTAGTCAAAAGCAAGAAACATATTGATTTTGAGGTCAAAAGGTCACAGGTCACCAACTTTGTCGAATTTGTAAAATCATCAGTTTCATCCAATTGACTTGAAATTTGAAGAGGATTTGCACATTAGGCCAATTAATTCCACCACCAATTGTTTTTGAGGTCAACGTAGGCCAGAAGGTCAACATAGGCCAAAGGTCAACAACTTATGTGCAATTTCTAAAATCCTCTATTTTCATCCGATTGACTTGAAATTTGAACGGAATTCGAATTTTATGTCACTGAATTGAACCACCAATTAGTTTTGAGGACTGTCAGTCAAAAGATCAACATCCATCTCGGCCAAATTTCGAAAATCGTAAATTTTCATCTGATTTACTCGAAATTTGAACTGGGTTTGCATATCATGTCACTGATACTGAGTGGTGTGCAAGGCAATGGTGCAGCTCGGGAACAAGAAGGGTGCGTGAGCGATGTCGTGGAGAAGAGGGATTGTGAGTCTGCTTCCACGTTTCAAGAGGGTGAAGTCCTCCCTGTTCTGACGATGAAGCAGAGCGGGAGATGAAGAGAGCCAGCAAGATGAAGAGCGAGAGAGACAGAGAGAGCAAACATTCTTCTTTCCAAGGTCCCACTCCCACTCTTTTTTTGTGTGCACATTCCAGACCCAGCCCTTGTGAACTCTGGGACCACCTTCACCTGAGGCGGCATCCGTGATTTTGCTGCCCACTGCTTGTGGGAGGTGCCATCCTACGGTCCGTCCCACCCCACGGGGAGGCCCCAATAAAAAGAGTACTTATCCCCTCTTCTGTGCCATAATGTGCATTTTGCTGTCACGGCTTGTGGTTCCACCATCCAAATAGTTCTTTTAATGTCCTATTAAAGCATGTAGCATTTTCCTGGTGCCTTTTTGTGGTAACTCAGTCCTCACCTTGTCTCACCCACGAACAAGAGATTTTACACATACAATGCTATTCCAACCTATACTGTCCATAAATTACATATGCTGCCTCCTCGGCATCACATGCAACAAGACAACCTATTCTGACAGGTTCCTGAAACATGGAAATCTAACCTACTCGAAACATGGACCATACTGTTCTTACAAAAAGCTAGCTATGGAGCTCCCCTTTCACGTGACAATGTTTTTCAATGAACCCCTTTACTTTTTTTTACAATTATTTTTTTAAAACAACAAGAACTGAACGTTATTTTCTTGATTATTTTAAATGAAATGATGCGCACAATGTTGCTGCTTTAATGATTGCAAATACTAGATCATTGAGTGATGCAGCACGGACAGCAAAGGTTGCCATGTTTTCCAATCGTATCATATCAAGATTATGATGTGATCTGCTTGCTGTATACTCCAGATTCAAGGTGCATTGGGAGTGCTCTTGGAGCACTATTGACTCAATTGTTTACGAGTCATCAAGCCTTTCTTTTCTAAATTTAGAACTAACTCGCACCATAATATTTTTGACTCAGTCTGTAAATACTTGCCGAAAATCAAATTTTAAATTACTTGAACAGCTTGGTTTGGAAAATTGGCACAAATGATCCCAGACTTGTGTTACATCAATTTGACCCTCATGAGGAGCAAGGCAAGTAAGAGAGCGGCATGATTGTTTGCCACTTCCAAAAGAACCCCCCTTCCAAGATTTTTGGAAAGTCTATTGTCATATGCTCATTCTCAAGAAAACTGTTGATTTACCTTCGAGATTGGCACATCAGCCAATCAGAGGTCAAGTTGACCCACGAATAAACTTTGGCATATTTTATTTTCCTCGATATCTGATCAGTGTCCTTTCTGTGAAATCATTGAGACTTCGTCACATTGCTTGATGTTGAATGTTCGGGGACGTTTAATTCCTTTATTATCCTCGCCAGAGGAGAGGGTATTGTATTTGGGTCTGTTTGTATGTCTGTCTGTTTGTTACTTAGCAAAAAAACTTTTTTTGCCAAGTATGTTGATCTGTTGAGTTAGTTTGTTTGTTTTGTTTGTCACCTGCGAACATCGAAGATTTTTCAAGTATATTGGTTGGCTGAATGTGTTATTCTGTCTGCCTGTATGTTTATCGCCTGCAGGTCACAATTTTACGAAACTTCACCACATGGTAGACTTCGTCATAAGCAAGAAGCCTGTTATTTTTTGAGGTCAAAAGGTCAATGGGTCAACATAGGCCAAAGGTCAACAAATTTGTCGAATTCCTAAAATCCTCGATTTTCATCCAATTCACTAGAAATTTGAACAGGATTTGCACATCAGGTCAATTAATTCAACCACCAATTATTTTTGAGGTCACCTTAGGCCAAAAGGTCAACATCGGCCAAATTTCTAAAATGGTCATTTTTCAACTGATTGACTTGAAATCTGAAGAGGAGACTTGAAACAAAACGTAAGCTATCTAGCCTGGTGGAGGTATACACTCTACTGAGTGTTGCTCTTTGAATGATTTTTCATTTGTTGGTCCTTTTGTTTGTTACTTACAAAATCTAAAGATTTCGTAAGTATATTGATTACTTCCGTTTCTGTTTGTTTGTTTTTGTGTTTGTTTGTTTGTTTGTAGGCACGATAACTCGAGAACAGAAGAAGCTACCAATGTCAAATTACACCACTTAATTCAGGAGGGTGGTGGCTCGCGCTGATTAGATTTTGGTCAAAATCAGTCAAAGGTCAAGGTCAAAGTGAGGTCAAACATCCAAAACATGATAACTCGAGAACAGAAGAAGCTACCAATGTCAAATTACACCACGTGATTCAGGAGGGTGGTGGCTCACGCTGATTAGATTTTGGTCAAAATCAGTCAAAGGTCAAGGTCACAGTGAGGTCAAACATCCAAAACATGATAACTCGAGAACAGAAGAAGCTACCAATGTCAAATTACACCACGTGATTCAGGAGGGTGATGGCTCGTGCTGATTAGATTTTGGTCAAAATCGGTCAAAGGTCAAGGTCACAGTGAGGTCAAATATTCGATTTTTGATGGTTTGGTACAGATAACTCGAGAACGGAAGAAGCTACCAATGTCAAATTACACCTCGTGATTCAGGAGGCTGATGGCTGGTGCTGATTAGATTTTGATCAAAATTGGTCAAAGGTCAAGGTCACAGTGAGGTCAAACATCCAAAAAAATGATAACTCGAGAACGGAAGAAGCTTTCAATGTCAAATTACAGCACGTGATTCAGGAGGGTGGTGGCTCGCGCTGATTAGATTTTGGTCAAAATCGGTCAAAGGTCAAGGTCACAGTGAGGTCAAACATCCAAAAAATGATAACTCGAGAACAGAAGAAGCTACCAATGTCAAATTACACCACGTGATTCAGGAGGGTGGTGGCTAGCGCTGATTAGATTTTGGTCAAAATCGGTCAAAGGTCAAGGTCACAGTGAGGTCAAACATCCAAAACATTCGATTTTTGATGGTTTGGTACAGAATCATCGTAGAAACTTCTGGTTTGCGTCGCTACCTTCTCGAGAGACAGCTTTTATTAGACAAGGTTAGAGGTCAAGTTGACGATTTCGTAAGTACCAGTCTATGACTGCTTGTTTGTTTGTCTGCTCAAATTGTGAGTATTTTTTTTTCTTCTGCAACTGCTTGTCAAATTCACACAACATTGTCACTGTCAGAGCAACTACTCAGGTATAATTTTTTCAGGATATTTATGACATTATAGGTCACGTTGTGTGGCAGCCATGTTGGAAAAAAGAAAAAACGCTGGACCTCTGTATCTCCGAAACTGCACCATGGAAAAAACTGAAATTTGGGACTTGGCAGGTATTCTGCACGGGGAATAAGTGTGATTTTTTTTTTAATGATGTCATAGGTGCCTGATTTATGATGTAATAATTGCATATGTAGAACACTGATCAGTATGAAAAATTTTGAGGGTCATCAAAACAGCTGAACAGAACGAGGCAAAACTGTACAGGTATGACCACCTATCCATGAAGAACAAAAGGTTCACACATCTGATGTCTTCGGTCACATGGCTTGGCAGCCTTATTGGATTTATCCGAAAACCTTTAAAAATCTTCTCCAGAACAACTGGACAGATTGAAGGGAAAGTTCACACACATGTTCCCTAAGCCTTGGGGATATCAGGGTGTTCACATATAAGTGATAATCACATGGTCTGGCAGCCATATTGGATTGAACAAAAATCTTTTAAAAAATTCTTTCTCTTGAACCGGTTCATCGATCGACGTGAATCTTCACATTTATGATCTAGTAGTGATGGGGAATTTATGTTTAAATTTCAATCTGATAGGAAGCATTGGTCGGGCAGCCAGGGTATATATATATATATATATATATATATATATATATATATATATATATATATGTATATGTATATGTATATGTATATGTATATGTATATGTATATATATATATATATATATATATATATATATATGTGTATGTATATGTATATGTATATGTATATGTATATGTATATGTATATGTATATGTATATGTATATGTATATGTATATGTATATATATATATATATATATATATATATATATATATATATATATATATATATATATATATATATATATATATATATATATATTTGAATCTTGGTTATTTTTGATTGATTTATTTTTGAATGAGGCTCACTTGACTGCACCTGGATGGGTTTGAGGGTAGAGGAATAGCAACTAAAACCCTAATCCTATCTCGGGTTATCCGATCTAATCCTTCATCTCTGCTTTTTCCTTGTTTGGTTTCCTTCTGATGACTCCAATGCAAGACTGTACCTATTTGGTCTTCAATTTGAGTTGAATTGAATTTATTTCAATCCCATTCTGAATTCAATTGGATAATAATAAATTTAATGGGTCAGGGTCAGGTGTCTGATCAAAGCAGGATGTCTTGGTACCCGGTCATCACCGTCAGCAGTTATAAAGTGGCAGTTCGAGTTGTGTCTCTTAT
Organism: Eptatretus burgeri; assembly: GCF_056783735.1. Lineage (NCBI taxonomy): Eukaryota > Metazoa > Chordata > Myxini > Myxiniformes > Myxinidae > Eptatretus > Eptatretus burgeri. Next base: position 8,095,465 of record NC_140965.1, on the reverse strand, counting down.
TAATTATGTAACACAAAACGACACAAACACCACACAAAACAAGTCCTGGCGAGCATCTGCAATCTCTGATCACTCTCAAAGTGTATTTTCTCATTGCTTTAGTTAAGCAAAGAAGTCGATATAGCTTTCATCACACAAGGAAAATGAAACTTGAAAATTATTTGAGATATACAGATCATCTTTTGGCTTTGTTTAAGGGACTTGTATTTGCCCACATTGAAATGAAATTTTGGTTTTTATAAATCTGAATAAAATGCAGGTTTTTTGGAAAATATATGGGCAGGTAATAATACACTTTGTACTGTGACAAATGGTTGCATGATCACAGATTGATCTTGATCTTCCTTTACAGTTTTCCTCGTCTTCTTTGCCCCTTCACTGTTACAGATGACTGATTAGTCATTCACTTAGTTAACAGGAGATATATCTCTAATGGTTTTTTTTTTTCTTCTGAAATGAAATAAATATGTAGATTCTGTCTTTTTTGTCATTTAAAAAAAACCTTTAAAAAATAATGAAAGTCTCTATCTCTCTATCTCGACATCACTCCCTCTCTTTCTCTTTTTCTCTCTTTCTTTATGTCTTTCTTTATCTCTTTCTGTCTATGTGTCTGTTTGACCTCCTCTTCCAGGAGCAGAGACCAAGAGCATATTGAGCTGTGATGTTGTTGTGTTCTTGAAGCTATCATAATTTTGGAGCCACAGTTCCAGAAGATATGTGGAATTGTTGTAAAGATGGCATACTGGCCTCTTGTACAGATGTGCTCATAAAGATTTGGGCTGGAAGGATGACCTTATATGCACACTCGTTTCCAAGTGTCTCACCTGGGTTCAAACTCTTAACCCAGCTATAAAGTCTCACCCTGGTGTTTCACAGTCTGGACGATGCATAAATGTGTGCACTGTCTTTTAAATGGAAGTTAAAATGGGTGTCCAGTCTGTCGTGATCCCAAAGTGCCCTTTGTGAAGAGTATACGCACAATGGCTGGCACCCTGGGCAAATTACAAATTCCTGCTGTAATTACAATGGGCATTGCATCAGTGGCATTGTTGCACCCTTGCAAGAACTGATGGAAACCTGGAACACTTGCTGCATATAAACAAAAAAGATGTGAATATTTTGCAATTAATTATTCTTTGCTTGGCAAGCAGCTCCACACCTTTTGGTGTAAGGAGTGGGATTTCGCTCAGTAAGCTTGTGTACACACTTGATGTGCTATATATCACTTGTTTTGTGTTTTACAGTGATTTCATGACAAGTGATTTCATGGGAATTCGGAATGAATATTTCATGCGTGCGGCTGCCTTGGGAACATGGACAGGAGATTTTATCACTGCTTGGATGGCAAGTATAACAAGACAGAGCTCTCAATGATGCAGAGTCTTGCAAGGGTATATAGATTATAGTAGATCTTAGAATGAGGATGGACTCACTCACTCATTCACTCACTCACTCACTCACTCACTCACTCACTGATACACAGCACCATTAAAATAGCTTTCGATATTCCTTTGGGAATGTGCAAATCAAATAAGTTACTCAAATTACCACATCATTATATATCATGAGCAATACATTGTTATTGCCGAGCATCGAGTAAAAGTTAACCAAAACATTGTTATTAGCCCCCATTGGACTTCGTCCGAAACGGGGGCTTAAGGATTTGGTTTCGATTTTCGCGTGCATGCATGTGTGTGTCCGCAGCCGTATCTTGGACAAGTATGAATCGATATTATTCTCGATTGGCGCAAAGGCAACATATTGCGACATGCATATGCACATCATTTTGTTTCGCGATGCGATCAAACTTGGCCGTCTGGTGTTCATTTTAGTTATAAAAAAAAAAAAAAAAACCCCGATGTTGAACACGTCCTCAACCATTTATTGGACATGCATCGACCGATGTTGGTAAAGCTTGACAGACAGATAAAGAATGATGGCAGACATAAGCTTGTCATTTATTTTTGAGATCAGATCCAAGATGGCTGACTCGTGGCCATTTTGGTACTTAAATGTGTCCCGAACCATTTCTCAGACATGAATGGTCCAATTTTGTTTAAACTTGAGACAAACACAGTACATCATGGCATACACGTGATACTCACTTTATTTTGTGATCTGATCAAAGATGGCCACTGGCGGCCATTTTATTTGTAAAAACAATACCAGTATCGAACACGTCCTCAACCATTTCTCGGACATGCATTTACCGATGTTATTCAAACTTGGCACACAGATAATGAATGAAGCCTGTACATCTTTTTTACATCTTTTGTAAAAGATTTTTTTTACATCTTTACATCTGTTGTATCTAGAGATAGACATCTATGTACATCTTTGTTTTCAAGATTAGATCCAAGATAGTCGACTGGCGGCCATTTTAGTTATAAATAAATATGGGCTGAGCCTTTTAACTCTGTACAGAAAACTAAAACAACGAGGGTTGTGACATTTTATGTCTTTATTCCTTGCTAAATTGTGTATTTGTGAATTGGCATGATACACATCTGTACAAGAGCAAAAACACACAGACACACACACACACACACACACACACACACACACACACACACACACACACACACACACACACACACACACACACACACACACACACACACACACACACACACACACACACACACAGAGACACACACACACACATCTCGTTTTATTTTCATTTTCTTTTCCTCACAATTCTATCACATACACTGCCTATAGAAAGTCTACACCCTCTTCCAAAATTTTCACTTTTTGTTGCCTTATAGCTTGGAATTAAATTGCATACGGGATAAAGTTGTGGAAAAGCACAGATCAGGGGATGGGTATAAAAATATTTCAAAGGCCTTGAATATCCCTTGGAGCACAGTCAAGACAATGATTAAGAAGTGGAAGGTGGATGGTACCACCAAGACCCTGCCTAGATCAGGCCGTCCCTCCAAAATGGATGACCAAGCAAGGAGGAGACTGATCAAAGTGGCCAACAAGAGGCCAATGGCAACTTTGAAAGAGCTACATGCTTTTATGGCAAAGACTGGTCACTGTATACAACAATATCCCAATGTGACAACAATATCCCAAGCACTCCACAAGTCTGGCCTGTATGGTAGGGTGGCAAGAAGGAAGCCATGGCTCAAAAAAGCCCACCTTGAGTCCCGTTGAGGTACCCAATCTAAATCCAATCGAAAAAATGTGGCATGACATGAAGATTGCTGCCCATCAACACTCCCCACGTAACTTTACTGAGCTGGAACAGTTTTGTCTGGAAGAATGGGCAAATATTGTCCAGTCAAGTTGTACAAAGTTGGTAGAGAGCTATCCCAACACTCACAGCTGTAATTACTGTCAAAAGTGCTTCCACCAAATATTAACTCAAGGGGGTGGACAGTTGGCCAACCAAGATATTCCAGTTTTGTATTTTAATATAATTTTTTGAAATTTGTGGAATTTGTTTTTCACTTGAAAGTTGTGGGTTACGATGTCTAAATAAAGGTGGGAAAAGTCTGATTTAATGAAATTTAATACCAGGCAACAAAAGGTGAAAATTTTGAAAAGGGGTGTAGACTTTCTATAGGCACTGTACATGCACACACACATACCCCCTCACATCCCCCCTGCCCCACACACACACACACACACACACACACACACACACACACACACACACACACACACACACACACACACACACACACACACACACACACACACACACACACACACACACACACACACACACACACACACACACACACATACACACACATATAAACACTCATATACACAGACATATACACACAGATATATACACACACACACACACACACACACACACACACACACACACACACACACACACACACACACACACACACTCAATTGTACAGTATCGCCGATTCCTAAAATGTAATATAATTGAAAGAATTTCTGAAAATATTGTAAATTTCACATCCTTTATTCAACTTTATTTAAATTGTAATCCTCAAAACAGTTCCTTTATCTAAAGTAAGAACCTCAACCTGTAAGCAAATTAGTGGTTTTCCAACCACACGGATCATCAGCTGGGCACCGTTCTTCCTCGAGGTTTCGATCCTTTCAGCCCAGAATCCACAACCACTGTTGCAGGTCCACATCAGTAGCTTACCTTCATCAGTAGATCCACAAACTTGGTCACGGGTCCACATCAGCACCTTACTTACATCAGTAGATCCACAACCTCGGTTGCGTCCAGGCAGTCAGTCAACCCATCAATGGAACATCACAAAACAGCCTTTACTCGCTGGAGGATTTAATTTATTACCACACAGTTACAACTCCCATCACACATTGTATTGTATGCTAATACCTGAAATCATGCACATCTTACCTTAAAGATAGCATGTTGACCAACCCGCCACGACCACCCCCACTCACCTCTGGATGAAACTGTTCAAATATTGAAACGGTTAATTTTAAACTTTTGTTGTTTTATATGCTTCCTTGTCTCCAAGCAACCACTGAAATGGGTTTTAAACATATGTATTTTTTAATAATATATTTATATAAATATCTCGTTAATCATAATTTTGCAATTCTTTTTGTATTTCACTAATTCTATTTGATGTCATTTTATGATCTTAAAGAAAACTTGTTTTCATCTGTTAACTGAAGCTCCCTGTGTTAGCATGCGTCCAACTCGCTGTTTTAATATTTTGATAAGTTCAGTGATGTGTGTTGTTGCCCTCACGATCCGAATTATTTCACCCGTAACCATATCGAAGAACAGCTTCTTTGGAATGTTGCCTTCTAAGAAAGGCATTTATATAAGGTGGAATGGAAAAGCATCTCATTTATCATATAATTTGATGTGAAATTTATTACTTACGAAATCTAAAGATTTCGGAAGTATATGATGACTTCCGTCGTTTGTTTGTTTGTTTGTGTCTTTGTTTGCGTCTTTGTTTGTGTGTTTGTTTGTTTGTTTGTAGGCACGATAACTCGAGAACGGAAGAAGCTACCAATGTCAAATTACACCACGTGATTCAGGAGGGTGATGGCTAGCACTGATTAGATTTTGGTCAAAATTGGTCAAAGGTCAAGGTCACAGTGAGGTCAAACATAATTCCGTAAATTCATGTGGAGAAATGGAGTATTTTTGCTTCGCTCGACGTTACGAGTTCGTTTTAACTTCGAATTTAATTTTGTCTTCGGTTTTTGCGATCGCTTCGGACGCTTAAAACTCGGTTGTCGAAATTCTGGTAAAAATCGGATTTTGGAGACGTTTTAAGATTGTATAAAAAATATTTCACTCGACGCGTCACGGGTCGTCACGTGATGCAGCGCGCTCGAGCAGACGCGTCGTTGAGTCACGTAAAGGTTTTGCGTGTGCGCGCTGACGGTGTTTTCGATAAAGATGGTGTTTAAAAGTCATTTTTTATCCCAATAAAGGTTTTCGTCACATGCCTGACTCGCTGAGCTGTCGGATTATGTAAAGATTGTTGGTGGATGGCCGAATATTACGGTTTTGTGACTTTGATAAAATAATATTAAATAATTGCGTGGAGAAATGGAGATTTTTGCTTCGGTTGACGTGACGATTTTTGATGGTTTGGTACAGAATCATCGTAGAAACTTCTGGTTTGCGTCGCTACCTTCTCTAGAGACAGCTTTTATTAGACAAGGTCAGAGGTCAAGTTGACGATTTGGTAAGTACCAGTCTATGACTGCTTGTTTTTGATATTGATTTGTAATTCTAAAAAAGAAACTGAAGTGTGAGTCTGGTTTTCCTTTTGGATATTTATATATATGTGTGTATATATATATATATATATATATATATATATATATATATATATATATATATATATATATATATATATATATATATATATATATATATCTTTAGGTGTCTTAAAGGGTCTTCAAACGTCAAAGGGGTCTCAGCAGTCTAAAGGGTCAAAAGGTACATTCCAATACTGCGTAATCCCTGCCCCCCCCCCACTCCCCGGCCTCATCGGCCTCTTCTGCCCCCTTCTCAGTCCACGGAGCTCTCCTGCCACCTCCCCCAGACAGGCGAGCCTACATGCTGTCTTGGTATGTAATAGTGGGGATTAATTTACTGATGCAATGACGTTTGAATGGTCATAGTGAATAATGACTGAGGGCTTGCCATTGGGGGGAGGGGCGGGGTGGGTGGGAGGGAAGAAGGACAAATTTACCCATGAGAAAGTGCTTTAACCTCAGCGTTGCCCAGTTAAAAAATGGGAATTGTAATGTCCTCTGCCACCACCACCAGGTGGCGCGACACAGTACACGTTTCCGTTGAGAATCTACGTTCCCCCACCCCACGCCCTCCACACCATGAGGTCGCAGCCACAAAGCCTTTGTTACCCCCCCCCTCCCTTACACACATGCACACACAAAATTGTATATGTACCCTGAGTTTGGAGTTTGCAAATTAAAAGATGTGGCCATGCATAGAACACACACACACAGAGAGAGAGAGAGAGAGAGAGAGAGAGAGAGAGAGAGAGAGAGAGAGAGAGAGAGAGAGAGAGAGAGAGAGAGAGAGAGAGAGAGAGAGAGAGAGAGACAGAGAGAGAGACAGAGACAGAGACAGAGACAGAGACAGAGACAGAGACAGAGACAGAGACAGAGACAGAGACAGAGACAGAGACAGAGACAGAGACAGAGACAGAGACAGAGACAGATACAGAGACAGAGACAGAGACAGACAAACTCACACACACAGACAGAGAGAAAGAGAGAGACACTTTGACAGACATAGAGAGACACACAGAGAGAGACACGCACGCACACACACTCACACACAGACAGACAGACAGACAGAGACTGACTGACTGATTGACTTTTATGTCCTTTTATTTTGAAAGTATAAAACATTTCGCAAGGCAAATTTAAGCAAAAGGAAAAAAATTATTGAGGTACCATTTGCCTGAGGTTCATGAAAAGCATCAACACATGAGTATCAATTGTCATTTCTTCAGTACAGGTGCTCAAGCTGGGTCAGACAAACAATGAAAGTTCAAAGATCAATAATGTTGTTACAACTTCACAAAGAAATGTGAACTTTGTTCTCAACACATTTACACAAGACACCACCATTGCACCATAAGTCTTCAAACACAGGAAGACTGACTACCCATGTTTACATGATACGCGTGTTCTAGTTTTATACGAGCAGACACCATGCCTTTGAAACAAAAAAGTGCATTTTCATCTTTCCTGTTCACCAATCTGGCTTTTCTGGTCTTATAAATTGCAAGCTTAGCAATTCCAAGTAAAAAATTCAAAAGCAAAACCACAGATTTGTTTCCAGTGTTGAAAGCGAGCCCATAAACCACAGAGGAAAAAACAATTTTAAATTTACAAAAAATGTGACTCAGATACAGAAACAGAGGTGACAACCTCTTGCATTCAAAAAACGCATGATTCAGATTTTCGATACTCATACAAAAGGGGCATGAGTGAGACACAGAGGGGTTAAACTTCTGTCGTAAAACCTGTGTGGCCAGGGCTTGATGGACCAGTCTCCAATTTAGGTCTCCCGTGCGACCAACGGTCGGAGATCTATACATTACCTTCCATTTGGGAGTAAGGAAAGCTCCTGCAGGTAAAGTCTCTTTCCAACGTTTTTTTTAACGGTGCCGTACAGCCCGGTAAACACACTTCTCAACAAAGACAATGTAATGTTTTTTTTCCCCCCAACATGATGTGGAACACAACAGACTCGTCACTGTTTGAAGAGAACACGTCATGGTGTTTTGGGGCAGTGATTGAAAGTTCAGAAAAATTTAGGCGAAAATCCACTTCTTCACTTACCCCATTCTACCCAAGATTTAAATGTAGAAAAGTCTGGGTTATTATCCTCATGACCTCACCCACTACTCTCATTGAATGGAATCCAATTTTTTTAGAAACCGAGCCAGCAGGCAACCATCGTTTCAAGGAAGGCTCCAGAAGATATCGCATTTTATTTATTCCACTAAGTATTCAATGAAGGATCTGCTGGTAGATATTCCAGCAAATAATAAATGTTGGAATCGTGGCTCATGCACAAATTTCCCGGATTTCCCGAATATTATTCCCGAACTTATCTCATTTCCCCGGAATAGCTGAGGTCCCTGTTTGTGTAGAACCTCTGACTGACTAAGGCTGGACTTCTGTGCTTGGGGTAAGAGCTTTCTTTTGTGACACTGTTTGCCTTTTATATACAGTATGTGCCTTTTAGCTAAACATTATAAACCATTTTCCAAACTTCCCAATTGTCCTTTTCCATTGGTGAGAACATAGTGTGTGATTAGTGACATGGAGGTCAGCCCCCCACCATTTGTTATGGTCAGAAATTGTCCAACATTGCACTTACGGTATCACTCGGCCATTTTGATTAATAGCAGTGGAGCGTTGGGAAGCACAGTCCTTATTTGGGGTGATTAATTTGCTGGGAAGGTAAAGCGTGATTTGGACGCTGGACTCTACCTAAATTAAGCGTCTCAGACTGACTGTGGTTGCTTCGCAACCCCTCATGGCACACAGTTATCTGTGGTTCGTCAGCTTCAGGGTCGACGACCGGGAAGTGGGTTCGAGAACTCCCCTCACGACCCCCACCGCCCCGAACTCGTAACAATATACTTGCGAATCTTCAATTTCGCAAGGGGTAAATAAATGTTAAAAAAAAAAGCAACCTGATGTCGCTGTTATCATTATGTAGTCCCTTCTTCATCCACCCTTCAGGTTTGTGTCATCATTTTCAAGATGTCCTTTTATTTGATTTGAGATGTCCCATTGTCACGTTCAGGCATTTTAATGGCGGCAGGGTAAATCATTTTGCAGTCAACACTTTAGCAACGTATCACGTTCCAGATTAAAATCCTCGTCTCACTGTAGTCTATCATTTCAAACCTATGCATCCACATTCGTACATCCGATACCATTCCCTTGCGGGGATGAATAAGGCAGCTGTTCTTAATGTTTGCACTAACCTGTCTACATCAGTGGTGGAAGCTTTGGAAGTGCAGGCAATAAATAAAACATGTTCACCTGAATTTCATGAAGAAGGTATGAGCAGAAGATGTTAACTAATTGAACCTGAGAATTTTCTGCACTGCTGCTGTCGGAGTTCCATTCACCGTGCTGAATGGTGTTAACAGTCATAAAGCGTTTTAAATGAGCTCGTTTATGCGAGGATGGTTTTAGAGTACCAATGTAATGTATGCAATCAAAAAATAGTTTTACAATTGAGTGGTTTGTGAACTAATTCTATCTCCTTGTCTACATCCCCCTTCATGTCGATGCGTTTCATAAAAAAAAAAAAAAAAACGCAACCCAAAGTTGTTTTTATACTTTTTAAATTTTCCATTGAAACATGATGAAACCGATACATTAGAATCTTTGTAATATGTAGGATAAAGTAACACACAAAAATGAAACTAGTTATTTCAGAAGACAGTTGACAAAACATGTACTAAATGGCTGTCCTGCTGCAGAAGGCACAATGGATCTTCCTGGTGAAGTTATCGACAACATGGCTGCATTCATGAACTTTTCCTATCACATAGTCAAATTGTCATGTGGAATAGCTTTGATGTTGGTGGCAATTGCATTTTTGAGGTCATCAATAGTATGAGGTCTCCCCTGGTACACTCTAACTTTTAACCCCAAAGGTAGAAGTCAGGTGGGTTGAGGTCCAGAGAAAGGGGCGTCCATTCAACATCTGTCCTTCGAGAGACGATTCGATCATTGAATTTCTGTTGTAGCCACTGTATCGATCTGCTGGAAGTGTGTGAGGTGTGGCTCCATCTTGATGAAACCATTGCACAGCCCTGTCAATGTTGTACTTCCTCACTAATGCAACGCAGAACTTCTGGATAACTTTGAAGTACTGTTCAGTGGTTATGGTCACCGATTTCCCTTCTTTATCTTGAAACCAGAAAGGCCCATTGATGCCAGGTTTGCTTATGGCAACCATGCAGTGCATTTCTGGCTGTGCAGCAGGCTTTCATTAACTTCATCAGGAGAATTGTAGTTCCAAAACACAATGTTTTTCGAGTTAACATGACCACATAAAAGAAAGTGGGCCTCGTCAGAGAACCACACATTACTCCGAAAATTTCAATCCCCACTCATTTTTCCTCAAAATAACTCGCACATCATCACATGAAGTTGTTTGTCATTGTTTGTGAGTTTTTTCTTCACTTGTATGTGATTATGGGAATAGTTTTAGCCCCAGTTGGACTTAGTCCGAAACGGGGCTTATAGATTTGGTCTCAATGTTCGGGTGTGTGTGTGTGTGCGTGCGTGCGTGCGTCCACGACCATATCTCGGACATGTATTGAATGATTTTATCCGTACCGAGCACAAAGACAAGAAATGATGGTATACATACGCACATCATTTTGTTTCACGATGCGATTAAAGATGATCGACTAGCAGCCATTTTAGTCGTAAAAAAACCATGTGTTGAACACGTCCTCAACAACTTCTCAGACATGCATTTTCCGATCTTGTTCAAACTTGGCCCACAGATAAAGAATGTTAGCTTACAAAAGCATGCCATTTATTTTTTCGGAATCAGAACCAAGATGGCTGACTGGCAGCCATTTTGTGACTTAAATGTGTCCCCAACCATTTCTCAGACATGCATGGACCAATTTTGTTCAATCTTGGCAAAAGCACAGTGCATGATGGCATACAAGTGCACCTCACTTTATTTTGTGATCTGATCAAAGATGGCCGACTGGTAGACTGGCGGCCATTTTAGTGGTAACAAGCTCGAATGAGCTAAGATCCTCATCCTCTTAATGATGACGTCATAAAAAAGAATATGACGTCATTGTGATGTATCAGGTTTGCGATAAATTATCTGTGCTAATATAATGCCCGGCTTAATTCCCACAAACAAAATTCAAACAGCTGGCCTAGTTTCGGAGATAATGGTATCGGAGATTTCCATTAGTGGCGATATTATGACGTCAACTTTTTTTTCCAGGAAGAATTTCCAAAATCGGAGATGGTTCCTGCCTGCGCGTGGGCTTTCTGCATATACATGGCAAGTTTCACGAAGATCCGATGAAAACTCTGGGTTGTGAAATCAAAAATGTCAAAAAATAGGAATGACGTCATAAAAATTGATATGACGTCATAGTGATGTATCATATGTGCGGTGATTCATCTCTCCTAATGCCCCGTTCGATTCCCACAAACAGAATTCAAAAAGCTTGCCTAGTTTCGGAGATAATTTTTTAGGCGATTTCCATTAGCGGAGATATTTTGATGTCATAACTTTTTTTCTCGGAGGAATTTTCAAAATCAGAGATGGTTTCTGTCTGCACAGGGTATCTTTACAGATATATATGCCAAGTTTCAGGAAGTTTCGATGAAAGCTGTAGCTGTAAAACAAACTAGTTTCGGGGATAATGGTATAGGCGATTTCCATGAGTGGCGATATTATGACGTTAACTTTTTTTCGCGGAAGAATTTCAAAAATGGGAGATGGTTACTGCCTGCGCGTGGGCTTTCTGCATATACATGGCAAGTTTCACGAAGATCCGATGAAAACTCTGGGTTGTGAAACAAAAATGTCAAAAAATAGGAATGACATCATAGTGATGTGTCATATGTGCGGTAATTCATCTCCGCTAATGCCCTGTTCAATTCCTGCAAACAGAATTCAAAATGCTTGCCTAGTTTGAGATAATTTTTTCAGCAATTTCCATTCGCGGAGATATTTTGACGTCATAACTTTTTTTTCTTGGAGGAATTTTCAAATTCAGAGATGGTTACTGTCTGTGCAGGATATATATATATATATATATATATATATATATATATATATATATATATATATATATATATATATATATTTGCGAATTCGCGCCCGCCGGCGTGCGAGCGGCCACGTAACTCGAATCGCGGCACGTCGCCCACCGGACGGACAATTCCGTCATGACCCTCTCGGACTAACGCCGGGAATTAGTCACGGGTGGGCCTTTCGGCCTCACCACGATCGTGCCAATCGGCCCCCCGCGTGGGATAGGGTTGCTCGCCAAATTCGACCTACCTAAGTACCCACACGGAGGGTAGACCGGGCGATCGCACCTCACCGTAGGTCGACTTCGGACACGGGCCACTTTAAGCGACCCGTTCCGTACTATCAGGATAACCGAGCGGTGTTATTGTCAACCTCGACGGTTCCGATTAATTATTGGGCGTATTTAGCCCACTACCAACCCTTGACGTGAAGTAAGATGGAGATTCAATTAAAGAAAAGACGAAGCGAAACGGGAAAAAACAGTTCAACATAATTCACATTTATTCCGCGGCAAACGGAAAGCACATATATACAATTACAACAATTATGCACCAAAAGCAAATGTAAAAGAAACACAACAATTATGCACCAAAAGAAACACAATGCAGATCTACTACCGACTACGCGAGCACACGGCAACACTTACACAGTTTTACTTTACAGACGGCGCCGACAACACATATACTCAAAATTAAAAGAAAAGGGCCACCCTCAAATACAAGGGGACAGACGTGGTCTGTGGGCGTGAGACCGCGTCGAGCCTACCCGTCTTGTGATGAGCCGCAAAATGGCGGCGGCGCCCCGACTCCGCGCTCCTCCGTGGGCCTCGCTGGCACTGTCTGGAATGGGGTGGGAACGGGGCCCCCCTTTTCACACTATCTCAGCGCGGGGGGAAACAGGGGGGGGGTTGTTGATGCTCTGGGGAAAGAGGATAGCTGGCTTGCTTGGGTCTCGCGACGAGCGACTCCACTGCGCCCTCGACCGCGTTCCCGGCTTCTCCTCTCTGCAGCTCCCCGACAGACCGCCTCTCCTCCAGACCCGTCTTGACTGCTGCTGCCACACTTCGCCGTCACGACTCACCCGAGCCCGAAACAGAAACTCTCTCGCTGCCGCTGCCGCTGCCACACCTCTCCAACTCGCCCGAGCCCGAAACAGAAACTCTCAACTCCAACTCGAGCCCGAAACAGAAACTCTTCTCAACTCGAGCCCGAAACAGAAACTCTTCTCAACTTGAGCCCGAAACAGAAACTCTTCTCAACTCGAGCCCGAAACAGAAACTCTTCTCAACTTGAGCCCGAAACAGAAACTCTTCTCAACTTGAGCCCGAAACAGAAACTCTTCTCAACTCGAGCCCAAAACAGAAACTCTTCTCAACTCGAGCCCGAAACAGAAACTCTTCTCCTCCCTCGAGCCCGAAACAGAAACTCTTCTCTCTGTTTTCCGCTGCCGCTGCCACACCTCTCCAACTCGCCCGAGCCCGAAACAGAAACACCTCCACTGCCGCTGCCGCTGCCACACCTCTCTGCCGCCGCCACAACTCTCCAACTCGAGCCCGAAACAGAAAACCTCTACTGACTCAATTTGCCCCACGCTCGGCGCTTTATAGTGCAACAAGAGAACCCATATGCAGATTTTCGGATCAGGATCGACTCGGGGGCGGAGCCACGCTCGCCCATTGGACGGAGGAAAAGTGGGCGTGAATCATTCCTGATCCGCGAATCTGCATATATCGATTCTACTCCGACGCGCCTGGAGGCGGGGCCAAATTGCCCCGCACTTAATGATTGGAGGGATCGGAAGTGGGCGTGAATCATTCCTGATCCGACCTTTCCTCGGAAAGACCGCTTTTTGCACCTGCGGCTCAGCGCGCGCCCTGTACGAGTCCAGGATTGGTGCCCATAAGCGGTGCGGGAATGGCCGCAGAAGGAGGAGAGGTGAAGGTGGTGGAGGGCCTAAAGTGGCGGTGATGGCCATGGTGACGCTTGGAATGGCGGTGATGCGATGGTTGCGAGAGCGAGTTGTGACGGTAAAGGTCGTGGCTGTTGGCGTTGTTGTTGTTGTGAAGCGGCGTTGCGGTTGGTGGTTGTTGTGTGATGGCAGTTGAGACGTGGTTGGTTCAAAATAAAGATAGAACAGAAAAACGGCTATCTTAAAGGGTCGCAGCCCGAATGAATGACATTTATTCCCTCTAAACAACGGGTTCGGGCTAACTACACATATACTTACAGAGATATCTCACCTACGGGACCTGAATGGTGGTTTGCGAATTTCCTCAACCACAACAATATATATATATATATATATATATATATATATATATATATATATATATATATATATATATATATATATATATATATATATATATATATATATATATATATATATATATATATATATATATATATATATATATATGCCAAGTTTCAGGAAGTTTCGATGAAAACTGTAGGCTGTGAAACAAATGAAACAAAAAATGTCAAAAAATAGGAATGACGTCATAAAATTTTATATGACGTCATAGTGATGTATCATATGTGCAGTAATTCATCTCTGCTGATGTCCTGTTCGATTTCCGCAAACAGAATTCAAAAAGCTTGCCTAGTTTCGGAGATAATTTTTAAGGCGATTTTCATTAGCGGAGATATTTTGACGTCATAACTTTTTTTCTAGGAGGAGTTTTCAAAATCGGAGATGGTTACTGTCTGCGCAGGGTATTTTTACACATATGTGCCAAGTTTCAGGAAGTTTCGATGAAAACTGTAGGCTGTGAAACAAACTAGTTTCGGAGTTAATGGTGAAGGCGATTTCCATTAGTGGCGATATTATGACGTTTACTTTTTTTTCTAGAAAGAATTTCCAAAATCGGAGATGGTTACTGCCTGCACATGGGCTTTCTGCATATACATGGCAAGTTTCATGAAAACCCGATGAAAACTCTGGGTTGTGAAACAAAAAATGTCAAAAAATAGGAATGACGTCATAAAAATTGATATGACGTCATAGTTATGTATCATATATGCGGTAATTCATCTCTGCTAATGCCCTGTTCAATTCCTGCAAACAGAATTCAAAAAGCTTGCCGAGTTTGAGATAATTTTTGAAAAAATTTCCATTGGCGGAGATATTTTCACATCATAACTTTTTTCTAGGAGGAATTTTCAAAATCGGAGATGGTTACTGTCTGTGCAGGGTATTTTTACATGCATATGCCAAGTTTCAGGAAGTTTCGATGAAAACTGTAAGCTGTGAAACAAATGAAACAAAAAATGTCAAAAAATGGGAATGAAGTCATAAAAATTGATATGACGTCATAGTGATGTATCATATGTGCGGTAATTCATCTCTGCTAATGCCCTGTTCGATTCCCGCAAACATAATTCAAAAAGCTTGCCGATTTTCGGAGATAATTTTTTCAGCGATTTCCATTTGCGGAGATATTTTGACGTCATAACTTTTTTTCTTGGAGGAATTTTCAAAATTGGAGATGGTTCCTGTCTGCGCAGGATATTTTTACATATATACGCTTCAGGAAGTTTCAGGAAGTTTCGATGAAAACTGTAGGCTGTGAAACAAAAAAGTCCACAAGAACAACAACGTGAGTAAGACTTAGAGATTCTCCACAAGGATCTAAAAATAACCGGGTGTCAAACACTCAACCATTTTTAAGACATGCATTTACCAATGTTCTATAAACTTGGCATACAGATAAAGAATGATGGCTTACATATGCACGTCATTTTGTTTCGAGATCAGATCCAATATGGCCGACAGCTGGCCATTTTAGTTGTAAAAAAAAAAAAACCCCGATGTTGAACACGTCCTTCACCATTTCTTGGACATGCATTTGCCGGTTGTTCAAACTTAGCATACAGATAACGAATGATTGCTTACATATGTGTGTCATTTATTTTTGAGATCAGATCCAAGATTGCCAATGGTGGCCATTTTGTTACTTCCATGGGTCCTCAACCATTTCTCACACATGCATGGTCCTATTTTGTTCAAACTTGGCATAGGTACAGTACATGCTGGCATACATATATGCACCTCTCTTAATTTTGCGATCTAATCAAAGCTGGCCACCTGTTCGACTGGCGGCCATTTTAGTTGTTCATAAATATAGGCTGCCATTTAACTCTATCCAGCAAAATTACTAAAACAATGGGGGGTATGATATTTTATGTCTTTTTTACTTGCTAGTTCCTGCTTCAGAATTATTTGTGTACTTGATGAAGATAAGTTCAATTCTTGAGATCGACAACGCAACAATTTCCTGGGGCTCCAAAAAACTGCTTCATGGACCGCTTCAATGTTTTCTCGTCATCTTGCAGTCCTCTGACAACCAGACTTTGAGCAATTAAGATCTTGTACTGTCCCATGGGACTAAAAATTATTTATCAATCAAAAAATAGCAAGAATTATCTGGGGCTAATCTGGTCTCGATGTTCTTTCTGAATCGTGTTTGAATTTGTTTAAATGACCTTGTGACAAAGTAAGACTCCACAATAACGATCCTTCAAAATTAACAGGATGACTCTCTGATGTTTGCAGTTTTTCCTCCAAACGATGCTTCATACAAACCAACCTGCAATAGAAAAAAAATTGTTAGAAAATATAGTTTATAGTCCTTTATAGAAAATATAGTTCTTTCTCTCGAGTCTATAGAAAATGTAGTTTTTATTTTATGAAATATAGTCCTCTCAAATCAAAGCATTGCTGGCATTAAAGGGCTCAGCAGAAGAATGGTAATACAACATTTCTTCCATTAATTTCTGACACATTTAATATAAAAGCTTATAGCACATTGTAAAAAATCATTAATTACTAATTGTGGTTCTCTCCCCAATGTCAGATTCAATGCTACCAAAGCAGCCCCATGGCAAGGGTTGAACTAGGTGGTTTGCCTTTGCTTTCCCAGTGGTAGTCAGACCAGGAATTTGTAATTTGTTCATGGTGCCGGTGATAGTTCGTCTACTCTTCGCAAAGGACACCACGGGTTATTTAACGTCCACCAACTCATGACGACAGATGGGCCGCACAGTTTAATGTGCATCCGAGGAACGGCACACACAGTCATATAGTCCTTGAGCCCAGACCTCAAATTTGGCTCACGACTGCCATCAGGAGGCACCTGACTTTAAAATGCATTTTTGATAGCTATACACCTGAGTAGTCCAAAAAGTCCATGTAGACTTTTCTATGTGGTAGCTTCATGCCAGAGCACACCAATCTTTATCACCACCCCCAGAATGACAAAAATGAAGGAAAATAACTGTTTTTTTTCCTAGTCCTGGAATAATTTTCTTAAAATCCTTACAATATAGCTCAACTATTTTATAAGATACTCTTTAGTGATTATTAGATTCATATATTACTGTACTAAATGCATAAACACTAGTATCATGCATACTTTGGAGATTATCTTTGTTATCCATTCATCATTTAAAAAGTGCTTCAAACATTTTAAATGAGTTAATACTGAAACATATATATACAACCTTAAACAGCATTGTATTGTTATATAGGCATTGGTGAAAAATGTACCATTATATAGCACACAGTTTGACACAATATAAAGATAAAGGTCCTGATTTCCTTGAGATGCACTACAAATGGCAACCACCGCCACCATGTCACATTATCTACTTCTATCTAATTTCCAATAACACCATTTATAACCATTCTAGTTCTGAAGAATATTTATAAGTTAAATGTGATGATTGTAAGCCTTTAATTTCCTTACTACAAGTACCAGTACACTATTCTTCATCACTGGCATCATCCTCATCTGAACTGTCCTGTTCCATGATAAACTCTGAGTCACTTTTCATATTGTCACATGTTTGGAGCTTGCACATCTCTGTGCATTTAAGCCCATTTGCCATGCACTGACAATCAGGATGACTGCATACTCGTGAGCATTTGCATGACATAAACTCAAGCACAACATCTGGGGCAGGTGGGCCCTTCACCCATTGAATGATAAGTTGCCCTTCCTCATTCAGGACCCAACCATGACCTTCAAGACTTGGGATGGATGGATAATTATGTCGGCTACGACGCCATATGCACGATTGGTAGTTTGCCCTTAATGCATGAAAATAAAGACAATCATTACAAGGAGGAAGCTGTCCTGATTCGATGTCACCTCTTTTTGCTTTGAAAAGCTGATAGCGCATGTCATTGACTTCAGTAACTGGTAATGTAGTGGCATACATATGACAGGTGAACTCCTGTAATGTGTCATACAGGTCTGCTGAGAGCATCCATCGCTGTCCAAGATCCCCTAATGCCTTCTGATACTTGGGCTCTTTTATGCAAAGCTTCAGGGCACCTAATTTACCACGTCCTCCAAAGGCACTTACTGAGTCACAGCCTGTGTAAGAGTCTCGATTCTTCTTCGTCTTCTTCTTATTCTTCTTCTTCATCTCCTTTTCTTCTTCCTCTTCTTCTTCCTCGATTTTTTTTTTTCTACAACACTTCCATGACCAAATCTGTTGAAAACTCTCTCAAACATTAATAATAATAACAAAAACGATCTCTTATAATACTTCACCTTCCTCTTTCACACGTGTGGTACTCCTTACTGTATCATAATGCACTACTCTTCTGCTATTTAAACAGACTCCTCTCTTTTCGACCTCTCCTTCATTCCTTGCCTAAAAAATCCAACTGTCACAGCGTTTCTTCTCTCCATTCTCTGAATTCGCCTTGATTGCATCCATCAACAATTGTGTTAATTCTCATCTCTGACCTAAAACTTTTAAAATCCCCAATTTGCTTTGAATGTTTGCTTTCCATCAACCATTCTTTTTTTCCAACTTCAGTGACAACTCACCCCTCTCACCCCTCACTCTCAAAGCAACAATCCCACTCTTCTCCCTCCAAGCCTCCCTCTCACCTCTCTCAAGAACTCCCCCCTCACCGTTCTCCCACCATTCATCCCCCTCACTCATCCTTCTCGAAGTTGCCCCCCCCTCTCATCCACAAAGCTGCCTCCTTCCACTGCCCTCTCACCTCCATCTCTTCACTCCACCTCCTCAAATCCTCAACTGCCTTCTTCCCCCTCTCTTGTCCCCCCTCTCCCCCAGCACCACAGAGCTTTTTCTCCTCCTCATTCGGCCCCTCCCCTAGCAATTCTGCAATCCCCCACACTCTTTCAACAACCCTCCTTACCTCCCCCCTCGTCCCTTGTCCTACCCTCCCCCTCCCCCCACCCCCTGCACACAAAGCCTCCTCCCCTCCCTCTTCATTAAAAGTATGGACCTCAAATATCCGGGGCCTTCGCTCAAACCTTTCAGATCTTTCCATACAGGTTGCCACTGACAAACCAGACATAATCTGCCTAACAGAAACTTTCCTCCCCCAAGACATGTCTGACTCCCAAGTATCTCTCCCTGGTTACTCCCTCCTCCGGTATGACAGAGCTGAGCCTCGTCCTGGTGGAAGAGTTGCTCTCTTCATCAAAGACTCTATTCCTCACTCTCCATAAAACTGCCCTCACTCCCCCACACCCCCAGGAATACCTCTGGCTACGGCTTCCCCTCCACTCCCACCTCATGTTTATATGTGTACTGTACCGTCCACCAAACAGTGATGACTCCATTTACACCTCACTATCCGAAAACATGGACCAACTTCTATCTTCTCATCCAAACTCTCTCTGCCTCATATGTGGCGACTTCAATTGTCATCATGCCAGTTGGCTAGGTGTGGGTACCTCTCTCCCTGTCATGGCACCTCAGCAAAAGCTTTCTGCGACTCATTGGGACTGACTCAATCGGTCAACTTCCCGACCCGGATCTCAACCAATGGTACTCCATCTCTTCTGGATCTGATTTTCACAAATTTCCCTGACAATATCTGCTGCTCTTCCTCCGTTCCAATCGGTTCTTCTGACCACGTCCTTGTCAAAGTGGACATCTCTCTGGCTATTATCAGAGAACCACCTCACCGCCGTCGAGTCTGGCATTTCACTCAAGCCGACTGGCAGGGTCTCCATGCAGCCCTCAAACTTAGAGACTGGTCTCCTATCGCTACTTTCTCCAACATCAACTCATCCTGGGTATTCTTTCAAAGAAACTTGCTCTCCCTCATGCACAGATTTATCCCCTCTCGTCTTCAGTTGTCCTACCCTTCCTCCCGCCCTTGGTTCACTGAAGCTTGTGGTGAGGCAGTTGTCCTGAAACAACTTGCCTTTGCCTCATGGAAAGCAAACCAACTGAGGGCAATCTCAGTTCCTTCCATAAAGCTCAGAACAAGTGTGTATCTACCCTTAGGAGAGCCATAAAACAACATCTTTCTCATCTCAAGTCTGAACTCTCAAACCTCTCTCCCTCCTCAAAGCCCTGGTGGCATCTAATCAAATCTGTTTCTGGTGTATGTTCCCCCCTCCATCCCCTCCCTTACCTCAAATGGCCGCACTGCTGATACCGCACGTGAAAATGCTGAATGCCTATAGTCGGTGTTTGCAGCTAAATCTTTTGTCCAAAACTCATCACTTTCTCTAACCACCTTACCCAGTCACACCCAACTGTTCCTGAACTCTGTATCCTTTTCTCCTGACAAGGTGGAGAGCTTGCTTTCAAACCTCGACTCAGATTCTGCAACCGGTCCAGATGGCATCAGCCCACGTGTCCTCAAAGCCTGCTCTTCTGCTCTTGCTCACCCTCTCTCTGTTCAATTCACCCTCTCATTTTCCCAAGGTCATCTGCCATCTGCTTGGAAATCTGCTAACATCACTGCCCTGCACAAAAAAGGTGCAAAAACAGATCCCTGCAACTACAGACCAATCAGCCTTCTCCCAATTATCAGCAAGGTTGTGGAATCCATCATCGCTTCAGACATTAAATCCTTCCTTTTCTCCAATGGCTTGATTTCTGATCATCAATTTGGTTTCAGACCAGGTCACTCTACCCTGGATATGCTGCTTCTGCTCTCCCATCAATGGATGGAGGTCCTCAATGCCAGACAGGAAATCCGAGCGTATCCCTGGACATATCACGTGCTTTTGACACAGTCTGGCACCCTGCCCTGCTCACCAAACTCTCTTCCTATGGTATCCAAGGCCATCTCTCCTCATGGCTCGCAGACTTCCTCTCCTGTCGCAGTCAACGTGTGGCCCTAAATGGAGTTCTTTCATCCCCCATTCCTGTCCAGGCTGGAGTTCCTCAAGGTAGCGTTCTGGGCCCTGTTCTTTTTCTGGTTTTCATCAATGATCTCTCCGACTCTCTGGAAAATCCTCTATATCTCTTTGCTGATGACTCCACCCTGTGCCGTACCATCGGTCATCCCTCAGACCGGCAAGCAGCAGCTTCTTCGCTCACTGCAGATCTGGATAAAATCACAAACTGGTCTAACACGTGGAACATGTCTTTCAATCCGGACAAATCTCACACTCTCACTACGTCTCTTCGAATGGACCATTTAGAACCCCCCTCCCACCCCCAATCCAATTTCTCAACAATCCTCTGGAAGAAGTCCTTTCTTTCAAGCTTCTGGGTCTCACTATCTGCCATGAGCTTTCCTGGGAAAGCCACATTTCAAACCTCGCCTCCAAAGCCAGTCGCTGAATGGGAATCCTCCGTCGTGCTAAGTCCTTCCTCAGCCCACCTGAGCTCCTGACCACTTACAAAGCTTGTGTCCGCAGCCTGGTCGAGTACTGCTCTCCCCTCTAGGCTGGTGCTCCTGCCTCCCACTTTTCTCGGCTTCATGCTGTCGAAACGAAGGCCTTTCGGATCATTGGCATCTCCCGCAATGAGGCTGAGTCTTTGGGCCTCTCACTCAATCACCGCAGGTTGGTCGGTGGTCTTTCTGTCTTCTACCGTCTCCTCTCCAGCCTTGCCCCCCCTGCTCTCTCTGCGATTTGACCCCACCACATTTCCGCAGGGCGCTCAAGGACCACCAACAACCCCCTTCTGGTAAAACTACCAAAATCACGAATCACTGCTCACCTTCACTCTTTCATTCCTCTTTTTTTTCCACCTTTGGAATAAACTCACTCACTCCATTCATTCCCATTCTTCCCTTCAAAATAGCTGTTCACCACCACCTCTTATCATCCCCCATTCAAATCCTCGATCTTTTCTACCCCTGATAATCTGCTCAAGCCCACCTCCTTCAAATTCCCTGCTTTCCTTCCTGAAAGTCCCTGTAATGTCCATCTTCTATTTCCCATGTTCCCCATCCCATCCCTCTCCCTTCCACAGATCTCCTAATGTCTCTGTTCCCCACTGTTTTGTCCTTCCCACTCCCTCCCCTCTCGTCTCATGCCCCCTTGCTGTGCGGTGTGTGTTAGCTCTCACACCAGCCTCTACAAGGTATACAAAAAAAAACATGTACAAGCTGAACAGCTCGAAGATCTTGCAACAAGAAGCATCTTGCAGCACCTCTTCAAATTGCGCTTGTGATAGGTCTGAGTGTAACCTTTCCATTACTTGATCAGTCGTATTCAGGTGGTGCATCTCACTGGTATGATGATCCTCCATCCATGGATAGAAGCCCTTCCAGGCAAGTCGTAAAAGAGCCTCATATCGGAGCTTGCATAACCTGACCCCTCGGTTATACTTTTGACCTTCCATTACACTGTTGATCGAACCTTCAGCTACAACTCCAGGTTCAAATGCAATATCTCGAAGCCCTGCATCTTGGAAGCATTTTCCAATTACTGAAAGTAAGTTACAAATCATATGGAATGCTCCCATCCGGAGTTTAAGTGGCTGAAATTTTTAATGATTTTTCCAAGCAATTTCAGTGGCTTTGGCACACAGAGCCTGATCAAAAATGCAAACTATCTCCTTCAGATTTAATGCTTCCATGATTTTCAAACTGCGGTTGAGGGTTTCATTGACAGTTGTCATATTTGTGGCTGGTGCATTGATTGTGGCATGATATCCAATGCTGTCTTGTGATACAATGATTTGGTTCCTTGTCTTAATATTAAAACCTGTCCATGATGGGATTTTCTGGGCATTAGTGTCTGTCTGCCTCACGAAATACCACACCCGATTTTTCAATACAGAATAATTGAAAGCTTCTGTGCTTGATAATCAAGTGGCTGCAATACTGAAGGTCCTACTCTTTTTTTTTCCCAGCATATTATAGCTGCAACATCTCTGATGTGGGGCTGATGCAACATTTCTTAGATTTCTCTCTGGTTGGCAGAACATCAGGCTGTTTTACAAGCATATCTTGTACATTGTCTTCCTGTAGTTTTGGAAGGCACTGCACAACTATTCCATTAACCCTGTGAGATGTACCTTTCCCACTCAGGATTTCTTCATCCCTATCTATGTTATCCCAAACAACATTGGTTGGTTCCTCAGGAATAATGTTGGATGGAATAGCTACCCCTTTTTCTTCTCCAATCATCAGCTTTTGCAAGCATTGAGCTATGTCAATCTCCTCCAGTTGACTATATGACACTCCATGCCCAAATCTGTTAAGAAATTTGATCAACTCCCCATTGCCAGTAAGTGACTTGATAGCTCCTGGTAGCAGGATGTGTTTTGCTGGTTTAACCCTGCCTACACTTACAGCAAACACGTAATCTTGAGCAAAGGAGTTGATTAATCTCTGCACACGTGCGGATGGTTGTGTGTCATTTTGTGTTTCACCTGTCAGAAGCACCCTGACAAAGTCAGTCACAGATTCAGGTATGGGAACAAAATCATTGTCCGGGTTTTCTGGGGTTGGTGGCCATACATTTCTTTAGCTCAGCTCTCAGCATAAGGGCACATTTTCTTGCTATTTGCTTAGATTCTTCAGATGTGTAAGACTGTAGTTCTTCTGCCAACCTAATGTTTTCTATTGCCAATGTCATATTGGAAACATTATTTGGCATGACAAGAAGCTTTCCCTTTTCATTAAGAAAAATATGGAGGATACTACCAAATTCATTCTCTAATTTTCTGCGAATATGGTCCTTGGGGTGTTGTTTGACCTCGTGAATCCCAAGTGAGTGTAGGATCTGTACAAGCTCACAAGTCAGCTCGATCATAAAGACCACTTTGGGCTTCAGGAAGAGGTTAGCTCGTATGTAGTCAAACAAAATATCGTGTACATCAATCACAGTTTGATCATAATGATCATCACTAGAAGATGTACATGGATATGTGGAAGGTTTGTCAACCTTTCCCCTTTGTAGTCTCGATAACATGACTTATGATAATGCGCCTCAGCAGCAACTAATTCTCGGGATGTTATGGCTAAGATTCTTCTGTGCATTTCTTTTCTTTCTTTGGCACTGACTACTTTTTCTTCTGCAATTTCTCTAATCTTCTCGCCAGATCGGAATTCAAGGGATTGGCATAGAGTCTCTCGTGATTTACATCCTCGGATATATTTGTCCTTCCTTTGACACAAAATACACTTAAGTGCATACACTCTTGATTTGGTGTCAATTCCACTTTTTCTTTCCGATCTGTGCACTTCTTTATCTGCCAAAGAAAGATCAGCATCTTTGGCCAATATGGCATTTAATGTTTTCTTGAGTGTGAATGATTGCCGGCATTCATTTTGATAAAATATGTCTGGCACAGTTTCAGCAGCAGAATATTGAATTATGGCTTCAAACTTGTGAATATTTCCAGCATTCAGGAGGGTTTGCCAAGAATTAAAGTCTTTTGGTTTGGTAAGATCTGTGATGGGACTTTCTCTGCTGCATATCATGCAGGTTCCATGTCCCACTTTTGGAATAAGGCACTTCTGCTTTGTTGGAACCACCTCATCTTCTGAGGTTGACTCCATTATTTAGTCTGACATCACACCTGAAAAACAGAGAAAGATATTACAATATAAATTAAGTTTATATTCTGCATACATTTAGTGTAAGGTTTCTTTAATAGATTTTACCATTAAGAACAAATGTTCCTGCCATCATACTCTAGAAATAAAAAAAAGATGATATTGTCATTTTATTTTATAATTATTGTCTGTTAGTGGTTTTGGTAACTTATTTAAAGTTAACTTATTTAAAATTAGTAATATTACAGTTTATAACTTACCCATGCTTGTCAGGCTATACAAATACATGTACAATAAATAAATATTAGATCCTGAAATATAAGTTAAATTTGCCATTCTAGCTCGCACGCTGGCACAGCAATTCTGAAATCAGAATTATGTTATTTACATGTATTATGTCATTTGTCAAAATAATAAATCCTATTTAGAAGTATGATGCCAATTCATGATTGTATTAGGAAAATATGTATCGTTTAGAAATTTGCAACAACATGCAGTTAGTACCAAACATCAGTGAATGAAACAATGAACTTATTTACCACCCCCTCCTCCCTCTAATAAAATATGCATTATTTTGTTTCCAAATAATAATTTTAATATTTATTAAGGATAAATTCAATTGTGTGTAATATACAATAGAGGTTAAATATACATTCAGACAATATTTCATGCATATAAACTCACAAATTATTGCAAACATGCAAAACACTGATATTTGTGACCACCCTAACATGGCTGCTACTGGAATAGCTATACATGTGGAATATATATACATATATATATATATATATATATATATATATATATATATATATATATATATATATATATATATATACATATATATATATATATGTGGAATAGCTCACTTCAGCTACCAGCTTGGAAAGTCCGCATGGTATTTTTTTACGATCTATATGAATTGAAAAAATATATCAAAGCTTGGTGCCTCCAGATGGCAGTCACCAGGCCACTGGCTCAAGGACTAATAGTGATACCTCATTCACCCTGCCGGTGAAGCACCAGGTTAACGGTTTATAACTGGGTCTAGATTCTAATCCAGGATAGACAGCTAAGGGTTGAGTGTACATACCTCTGGCCTATCCTTCCAGTCCACAAAATCAATTAAAAAAAAAACAGAAATCACAACATGACAGTGAAGTTACCTGTCGATAATCTTTGAGGCAAATGCTTCACACTCCAAAGTAACTCAAATATTCTGCCAACTGTTTTGGAGGAATTGCAGAGTGTATGCTCTGGTATGAAATGTGTAATAATTAATACGTTTGTTGTTTGTTTGTTTTTGCCATTACCGCTGATGCTCAGCGGAGCACCGCGGTTTGATGCGAACAATGCAAATAGCATGCTTTGCTGTAATCTTGCAATTTGGCTCACACGGAGATGGGAAAGTCTTGGTCAAACGTAGCAAAGCGACTCATGTACTAACGGCCAAGTGATTGACACGTCCAACCTTTCAATTCCGGGCACAAGTAGTGGCTGAGTCATTGGACGAACCAGCTGGGAACGTGATATTTTCCCGTTGCACGTCATTGTGCCCAAGTTGACCTCCTCACGGCCTCCTCCGCTGCGATGACAATAAAACGGTTGCTTGTCGAGCGATTTTTGTGATTTGCTGTTTTAATCTCGCTACCTTGTACCCTTTATGGGGTGAAGGATGATTAATATTTGTGTGAATATTTCTCATCCAGGTCACCGACATGATGCTGCAAGACTCCTTGTATCCGCACTGGGCCAAGGCACCACGGGTTTTTTGGAAGAAAACTTGCCACCGGATTGTTCTGTTCTGGTAAATATCGAGCAACCGCCCTTGTCTTTGCCTCGAGCCCTATCGTTTATTACCTTTGCCATCGAAGGTGGATGGACGTTGTGTTTTCTCCCCCGTCTCTGTTCGTCTACCTGTAAGGAGGATATATCAAAAACTTATTCGGACGAAACTTGGTGGACAGGTTGGGTGTGTGACGAGGACGAATTAATTAGATTTTGGTGAAGATTGGGATTTGGATCCGGATAAGAGAATTTTTAAGTGATTCTTTACCGTTGAGAGATAGTGCCAAAAAAGGATACGTAGAACGATATTTCAAAAAGTTGTGGACGGATTATGATAAAACTTGGTGGATGAGTTTGGTAGGTCACAAAAACAAGCCAATTCAATTTGTGGTTCGGATGCAGATACAGATAAACTGTTGAGCCTGGCGGAGGTATGCGCTCTACCAAGTGCCGTTCCAGTTTATTTACTTTTTCACTCGCTCAAGAGTTGTATATTTGATATTGAATGTGGTACAGTATTTGCACAAGAGTTGCGAGTCAGATAGGTAAACACAGTCTCGTCAGTCAGGCGTGTGGTGGAAGCCAAACTTTTGCTGCGTCCTATTTGCTCTCTCTCTTCAGGGGATAATTTTAAAAGTACTAACCTCTGTGCAGGCGTGCCGAATAATTATCCAAAAATGACCCCGAAGACCACACCACGTGGCAGCACAGCGTTGATAGCACTCCTTCAATTGGTTTTGCAAATTAAATTCGAACGGCTTGATAGAAATTGTGAATTATAATTGTTTTTTTTTTATTTTTTTTTTCTCCTTGGACAGATCAACCAAAGGATGGTTAGACGACCTGCCTGAGACTGCAAGCATTCATTCCACTGTGGACGTGCTTCCTCAGCTAACTCCAAAGTGGGATGTCTCTTTGAACCTGAAGCAGACCTCAGCACATGTTTACCACTTGATGCTCCTGATTGGAATGCCAAGTATCACTAGAATCAGTTGTTTTCTGGCTTGACGTGACATTTTTCAGCCAGGCCTGTCTTGTACTCTTGTGGCAGGGTGACCTTTAATCTTCTCAGGTGTGCATAAAGTTCGGCACTAAACGTGTCCGAAAACAGTCCGCAAGTCACCTTAACCTCTCGACGAGTATGGTTTGAGGTGATAGAATCATTAGTCTGGCCCAAGACTTTGGTATGTGTTCAGTGTGTCTTGAACATTAACCATCATTCGAGCGGGAAACCGTCTTCTCTTCCTGGATCAGGATTGACGTCCCATAAAAGTAAGCACTTGATCAGACAATCAGCCGGCACCTTGTGCCACCAACTGCTTCCCTTTGTCTCGATAATCCAATATCTTCAACTTTACTTCTCGTTCAAAGAATTTAAAGGCAAGAAAAGACCATTTCTTAAGGAGCCCCCACATCACATTCCACAATTTCCAAAAGCATGAAGTTTTCTGTTCCCACTGTGTGGAATAATCTGTTGGAGAATCAAAGTTGTTTTCATAACAGGCCTGTTAAAAATATTAGGGGTTGCAGGGTCCTAACCCAGCAGGACACCTTCTCGATTTTGATTATTAATGATTGCACTCACCTCGTTTTGAGACTTCTCGAGGGAGGCAAGGGTTGAAGCTGATACAACGTTTCAGGTGACAATCTTGGTTTTGATCCTCGCATCATTAGTTCCTTTGCCGATGGATCTTGGTGTTTTTTTTTTTCCCCCTGTGATGGACAGATTCGATTTGATGATGGCTACCGAGCGAGGAGTGAACTATGTGTACCTCCGAGATAGAAGATGATTGTCTCGTTATTTGTGGTTAGAGAATTGCTGGGATGACATGTTCGTACTCGTTCATATGGTTGTGTGTTGCGCTTGTCCATGGATACATACACATTCGACGAGTGCACACGTGTGCATCGTCTTCTTTTGCACATTCGTTCATCACATGTCATGTTCGTGGAAGCTTATCCTTTCCCCCGCCCGCTCAACGATGGAAGTCCTTTTTTTTTTTGAAAACAAAATCGAAGTCCGGCACATGATGTCAACAGCAGTTGGTTTTATTTATTTTTACTCGAGTCCACAATTTTGTGTCCAAACGTCAATCTGAAGCATTTTTTTAAGAATAATTTCTATAATGTATTAGCTCTAAATTGCCAAAAGTCTCCTTATGCACTGCTTTCATTATATTTGTTCGATTTTTCTCTTTGTTTGGGATGAGTGGGTGTGTTTTGGCAGAAATGTATAAACTCTCATATCCTGTCCTAAAATCAAATCCTTGTTAAGTAAAGGAACTTAAGAAATTGCCAATACTTTATGTGCAACATCACATGGTACTTGAATTTTCTGGTCATGGATCGATCACCAAATGTTTTTAACATACCCTCTTCCCACCACCACCAGTCTTTCCCTCGCCTCCCGCGTTAAATATACCGCACTGTTTTCGGTCGTTAAATGCACCACCACTTGAGTTGTTCAGCTTCTTAATGACACCATCTGCTAGTCCTTTAGCTATAAGTGCTGAGTTCAAATCCCTGAATGACCGGAATCACATCGGGAGTATGCCTGGTTTGCCACGTACACACTTTCCGACTTGTTTCTCTGATGCTGTTTTTTTTTTTGGTTTTTTGGGGGTTTTTTTCATCAATTTGCAACTGTTATTGTCCATTTTTAACCCCAAGCGGTTTTTGAGCATCAGATAAGCTTTTAAAATACAAATGAAGCGGTTTGCATCTTTTGCACCACCTTATTTCACACGTTAAATTTGTTCTTCATATCCGTCGTTTGTGTCCTTCATGACGTTCTTAAAATAGTAAGTTTCCTGGTTGAGATGATTTTCAATTTTGTTTCACTGCCAGACAGGTGGGCTGAGTAAAAAGAAAATACCTTACTCCTCTCCACGCATGCACACTCGCAATGACATTGCGTACAATTTGCCAAATCCAGAGCGAAAGTGCTGCTAAACTGCAGGTTCATGTTCTGATTCATGTTCTACAGTGTTCAAAACATAACATTCAATTAAAATCGAGTTGCTCTTCAATCATAAACTGCGGTCTATAGACAAACAGACAAAGTAAATCAATTGCTTAACCCTACTTTTCGCTTCGCAAGCGTGTGGTACAAATATGAGAGGATGTCGGGATGGTATCCCAAAAAGTATGTAACCAAGGTTGGGATGGTCACAAGAAATATGAAACAATCCCCACGTCTTCCGTGTGTGTGTGTGTGTGTGTGTGTGTGTGTGTGTGTGTGTGTGTGTGTGTGTGTGTGTGTGTGTGTGTGTGTGTGTGTGTGTGTGTTGTTTTATTCAATTGTTTGATATCTCACTGGGCAAATTCGGACATACAAATAATTAAATTAACATACATTATATCATTGCAAATGGATGCAGGGATGGACAGGTAACAACCATTATCCAAGGGAAGATGTCGGGATGGTTTCACATGATCATTTCTTGTGACCATCCCTACCTCGTTCACATACTTTTTGACATACCATCCCGACATCCTCTTACATTTATTAAAATATTTTTTATTTCTTGTTAAAATGTATATGAACAGCTTCTGCCATGTGATGCCTATTCATCAACAAGCTTGTGAAGAGATTTTTTTGTGATCCATGAGAGTGAGCGACACTTTTATACGTGTCCTCTTCCTTCTTTGTGAGCCTTGCTTGTGTTTGCTCGGGACTCGATGCACTTTTGAGCCTCCTGTAGGATAGTAGTTTTCTACTCGGTTAAAGTTCATCACTCGATGAATACTACCCCTGTCAAAGTGTAAGTTTTCAAATCGCATGGATTCTTACACTTGGTGGTTTGGGCTTTACAGTAGATTGTTTCATCGAAGACGATGCAAGTCCAACCCTGGTTTAAAGCGTGGAACACATCCTGGAGATATCTTACTTTGGTATCGACAATGCTGTATTCAGTTGCTGTTGCTGGTCACGTTGGGCAGCATCTTGTGTTTGTTCTCAATTTGTTGACATTTGATGTCACAATTCCAACCAGGAACAGATTGTGATGAATTCCTCCTCAATCCAGATTCAAACAACTTTGTTGGTATCTGGCGTAACAAGACAAGTTCTCGGTCAAGTGCTGTGATTGTCCTGTGTTCTGCTTACCATTCAAGGAAGAATTCGATTTTTGCCTTATTGAATAGGTGCTGCCCGGCTGGGTTTCCCACCAACTTTGGGATCCTGCATCAGAGCCGCTGTTTTAAGACTCTCTCTCATCTGACTTTAGTTGCTTCGGAACATCACGGAAATGCTGAAGACCTCGTTGCCTACAGACGTCTGGTACAATACAATGGTCACAACCTCATGGTGAGTACCATTCAGGACTCCGTGGCTCTGCTGAAGTCGTCTTCAGCTGCACAAGTCACTCTACCAAAAACATGTTGACAGTGATGTTTCGGTTTGTCTTGAACTGCTCCTCTGCCCAAGATGTGTCTATTCTGCAGATGTCATCAGAGCTTATACAATGCCTGTGCTTGTTTAGTAATCTCGCGACCTCTTTTGATTGTGTCATTCGGTGAACATACTCACTCCCAGTCACTGGGGCGTTTTTATATTGGTCAAGCGATATGTATCTGTGAGGTGTCTTGTTGGTTTCCTTTACATGATCTTTATTCACAATATACATCGTCTTGGCCAGTTTCCCACCAATAATCCAGTTAAGGAGCGTGAAAATGACATCAGGCACAAATTTTTCTGCATTCTGTTCTGAGATATCTGGAGGAGTCTAGATGTTGGCCCGGGAATGCCTTCCAGGAACTGCCTGCTGGAGCATCGTAACACTGCTGCATGGAAAAGAGCCACTTCTGGAGACGACGACGACAACAGGACTTTGTATATCCTTAGATATGATCTTATCAGGTTTGTGTTGTCCAGCATGGAAGATTTTCACAATATCGCTGACATCATGTTTCAAACCTCTTCTTTGCGTTCTGTGCCTTGTATGCCAATGCTTCTTCTTCAGGCAAGTGCTGCTCGAGGAGTTCCTGGTAGCGGTGTCGGTGGTTACAAATGTTCATTGCCTTTCCTTTGTCAAGGATTCCTGGTTTGATGGTCTCCACGAGTTCTATAAATGCGAAATCATGTGCCTTTCCCTCTTGCTTATTACTTGCAAAATCGAAGATTTTTCACGTATATTGGTTCGTCAATTTTGTTATTCTGCCTGTCTGTCTGTCTGTCTGTCTGTTTATTGCCCCCAAGTCACAATTTTAAACTGATCTTCACAAAACTTCACCACATGATAGAGTTTGTCATATGGAAGAAGCCTATTGTTTTTTTTTTTTAGGTCAAAAGGTCATCAGGTCAACATAAGCCAAAGGTCAAAAACTTAGGTGAGATTTCTAAAATCCTCCATTTTCATCCGATTGACTTGAAATTTGAACAGGATTTATATTTCAAGTCACTGAATTCAACTAGCCAATTATTTTTGAGGTTAACATTGACTAAAAGGTCAACATCGGCCCAAGGTCAACAACTAAGGTGGTATTTCTAAAATCCTCAATTTTCCATCCCATTGACTTGAAATTTGAACAGGATTTATATTTCAGGTCAATGAATTCAACCACCAATTATTTTTGAGGTCAAAATCGGCCAAAAGGTCAACATGGGCCGAATTTCTAAAATTGTCAATTTTCATCTGATTGACTTGAAATTTGAAGAGGTTTTGCATATTTGGTCATTGAATTCAACCACCAATTATTCTTGAGGTCAAATTTGTTTTATGGATTTTGCAAGTGTCGTGCTGTGGACAACGTCGTCTTCTTGTTCTTTCTTATTGGCAGGATGTATATGTTTACAATGGCAGCCTTTGTGGTACCTTGTCTCCAAAGCAATAAGGTTTTTTTTGTATGCAGAGTCAAGGCTCATAGAAGAGCTAGAACTCTGAATGGATCAGCACTCAATTGAACAAAAAGTAAGAGTAATTATAGAGAGAGGGGGAAACACCAACAGTAGAGTTGAAGGGTGAAATATTGTGGTGAGTGGTGTATCAATTGTGTGGTGTATCGGGTAGACAAGATGAAGGAAACTCTCACGAAGGAAAAACTGGAAATTTGAAAGGATGTGAGCTTGGGGATGGGGGATTAATGAGGGAAGAAAAGATCTCGGTTTTAGATGGCGAATGATCTGAGATGGTGGTGAACAGCTGGCTTGAAGATCTGGAGGGAAGAATGAGGTTGAAGAGAACATGGAAATTGGTTTCACAGGCAGGAAAATGTGGAACAAATGAGTGCAGGTGAGCAGTGATCCTGGATTTCGGTAGTTTCACAAGAAGTGGGTTGATGAACCGTATGCACCCAGCAGAAACCGAGGGGTGACAAAGCACAAAAAGAGCAGAGGGTGCAAGACCAGAAAGGAGAAGGTAGAACACAGAGAGACCACTGACCTCTCTGTGATGGGAAGGTGATAGGCCCACAGACTCAGTTTCATTGTGGGAGGTTCCAATAATCTTGAAGACCTTGGTTTCCATAGCATCAAGCTGAGCAGGATATGAGGTAGGGGAGCCAGCAAGGGGGATAGTAGTACTCCATCAAGTTGTGGATGAAGGCCTTGTAGGTGAATAAGGGTTCAGGTGTGCCAAGGAAAGAGACAAGTTTGAAAGCTCAATGTTGATTGTGGACAAATGTTGTCTTCTGGCTCTCTTGAGATTGGACACAGACTTGTTGCAGGCTTTGTGGAATGCACTGAGATTGCCTTTGGTCAGGTTCGCTTTTCAGGAAGACAAGGGACGTTGTTTCAGAGCACCTGCGTCACCCCCAGGATTTAGTGGACCATGATGGGAAGAAGTGAAGATTAACTGAAGATGACATGGGATGGAATGGAACTCTATCTCCTGGATACAACCGAAACACCATCTTGCATAAATATCGTTTCATCTTTGTCGTCCCCTTCCTGAATTTGTGAAGAAGAAGAAAGTTTTGAAGCATTTCCAAGTATCTCTGTCCGTCGATTGTGTGGCGAACAATGAAAGATCCAATGAGTTGGTTTGAAGCCATGAGTCATCAAACATGCAATTTGGTCTCGTTTTTGGCTGCATTCGAAGTTCCTGACCAGTCATGCCAGTTATGCCTGTTGACAAAACCACCAATGTGGAAAACAGCCTCAACAGACCAGATAATGCTATGTAACACATCTGGACAGTCATCAATCCACTGAAGGAAATGTTCACAAAACTCTGTTCTCATGCAACAATCAACTGGGAACAACTGCTGGACATAACGAGGTTTGAATGGTTTTGCATCCTCAGTCCTTCTTCGAAATAGCCTGAATTGCACGATCACCCTCACCGCTTGTCTGATCCCGACTTATTTGGGTTCCTTATGAACATGTCTCCCACTCGGTCATCTTGCTGTGGGATGTCTGCCTGACGTTCTTACATCCTTGATGGAACTAGTTGTTTTAAGTTTTTGTTGATGGGTTTTTTTTAATCGTTTTTGGATCCAAAGTGGCATATCTTCAGATTTCTTGTCGCCACCATCTTTGAACTGCAATTACAGACTGCCAAACCTCATACCCTGGAGCAGTTTACACTCTTAGAGCAACAGTTCATCTCTCAGTCATAATGGATCAATCTGAAAGCAAAGAAAAAAAAATAACATTAACAGCAATGAACCAAGCTTTCAAAGAAAAGAAAATCAATGCTCGACTTGTAATAACAAGAAGTATTTATATGTTTTAAATAGGGACTTCATTATGGAATACCCCGTGTAATCGCATTGTCACGTATCTCAGACATAAAACGATACGCGACTCTTTACGGGCCTTGCATTCAACGGCTCTCGGTGCTTAATCCAAGCAAAATTATGGTCCGCAAGCAATTTCCCCAGCCTTGTAGCAAGGCGACCATGCACTTTATAAAACCCGACTCGAATTGCTTAACAATCCTATAGTGCATCTGACATTGTTTATCATTGCTCTTTCTTCCTTGCAATTCAGGAGGGGGATGGTGGCTGGAGGAGGGAGGCATTGCCACTTGCACAATAAGAGTTGCTTTTGGTTTCGACGTGGCATGGGGATAATGTAACCGCAGCATCCATCGTACTCACATTTTCACAAAGAGATATCCTTGTTTGGGTAGTGTTGAATTCTGTGCACCCCTGCATGGCTATACGTGGTCATGCTGGTATATATCTGCATTTATTTCATCGCTTGGCATTCACTTGCAATGCCAGATGCCATATGTAGCCAACACACAACATAAGGCTGATAATTCTAAGCAGGATCTCTTCTACCATACTGCTGCCTATTGCAGTGATGGTGGTCAGATGATGCCATAATTCAAACCTGTCTGGACACTCCAAAGGTGGGCTTGGGAGGCAACACCCAGCTGAATTACTGGTCTCCTAGCACTGGCTCATCGTCGGGCTGCAGATGGTTAACACCTGCAGTGGTTCAACATAAGGCCTTGCAGCTGGCCAAGTCAGACAGGGCAGAAAGTCTATAGTGCAGGTAGCCCAGAGCATGGTTGTCCTTTCTGCCTACAAATTAAAATCATCAACTTGCCTGGGAATCCGTGTCCTTCAATGTAACCTGTACTCCTGTTCTCTCTCTCTCTCTCTCTCTCTCTCTCTCTCTCTCTCTCTCTCTCTCTCTCTCTCTCTCTCTCTCTCTCTCTCTCTCTCTCTGTCTGTCTGTCTGTCTGTCTGTCTGTCTGTCTGTCTGTCTGTCTGTCTGTCTGTCTGTCTGTCTGTCTGTCTGTCTGTCTGTCTGTCTGTCTCTCTGTCTGTCTCTCTGTCTGTCTGTCTCTCTCTGTCTGTCTCTCTCTCTCTCTCTCTGTCTGTCTCTCTCTCTCTCTCTCTGTCTCTCTCTCTCTCTGTCTGTCTCTCTCTCTCTCTCTGTCTCTCTCTCTCTCTGTCTGTCTGTCTCTCTCTGTCTGTCTCTCTCTGTCTGTCTCTCTCTCTCTCTCTCTGTCTGTCTCTCTCTCTCTGTCTCTCTCTCTCTCTGTCTCTCTCTCTCTGTCTGTCTCTCTCTCTGTCTCTCTCTCTCTCTCTCTCTCTCTCTCTCTCTCTCTCTCTCTCTCTCTCTCTCTCTCTCTCTCTCTCTCTCTCTCTCTCTCTCTCTCTCTCTCTCTCTCTCTCTCTCTCTCTCTCTCTCCAAATTATCATCTTCTTCATCTTCAGTTGCTGCTTTCGATGTGTTGATTCGTTTTAAAACACATTGTTTATCAATTTCCGATTTGCTCATTTTGATTTATTTTTGGCTTGCATGTGAATTCGAATTTTGCAGCAGCTGAGCCTCAACGATTTCGCTGAACAAATAGATTGGTTGAACGCTTATTGCATCCGTGGTTGCTCAGAGGTAGCATACTCACCTTTACGTCTTCTTGTCTGGTTGCTATACAGACATGGTGTTGTACCATGGTGTTGGTGTTGGCAGGTTGCTATACAGACATGGTGTTGGCAGCTCAACGTCTGCCATTACTTGCTTGTGGACGTATTTTTTTCAAAATGGTATGCCATTACCTGCTGCGACCCTGGACATTTTTCTGCCCCAAGGTCTGCATCATGACTCATGTGTGGTCATTATCGTTTTCAGTACTATTGGCATGTGGTGTGTAATGCTGCGAGAGTTTCTCTGCTCATCGACTTTATGATTACTTAAAAGTCTTCGCAGCAAGGGTGAATACCTTTAATTTTAAACTTCTGGCTTAAAAGCATTGTTGGTGTATGTATCTGGTCTCAAAGAGGGAGAGCCTTGATTACTTTTGTTTCGACAACATAAATGCAAGGAGAGAGAGAGAGAGAGAGAGAGAGAGAGAGAGAGAGAGAGAGAGAGAGAGAGAGAGAGAGAGAGATAGATAGATAGATAGATAGATAGATAGATAGATAGATAGATAGAGATCACAATTCTAAGATTAAAGCAAATTGCAACTCCCAAGGGACTCACATGATTGATCATTGAGATCGTGACCCATTGTTTTGAACATATTTGTAGATTTATCTGAGAATCGTGGTCATGCATGGGCTTTTTTTTGGTATAAATTGTCGAGGCTCGTATATGAGATAACACACAGTATGTTTAACAAAGGGAACAGGAGACGAGAGGGGTGGGAGAGGGAAGCACAAACCAGTGTGGAACAGAGACATGAGGAGATCTGTAGAACGGAGAGGGATGGGACGGGGTACACAGGGTAAATAAGATGGACACTACAGGGAGTTTCAGGTTGGGAATCAGGGAATTTGAAGAAGGTTGGTATGGGGTGGATTAATGGGGGTAGAAAAGATCATGGTTTTGGATGGGGGAAGAAAAGAGATGGTGGTGAACAGCTGTTTTGAAGACCTGGGATTGAAGAGAGTGTGCGAGTTTGTTCCAAAGGTGGGAAAAAGAGGAATGAAAGAGTGAAGGTCAGCAGTGATTCTTGATTTTGGTAGTTTCAGCAGAAGTGGATTTTTGGTGGACCTTGAGCACCCTGCGGAAATATTTGGGGGGACAGGTCACAGACGGGGGGGGGGGGAGGGGGCGAGGCCGGAGAGGAGACAGTAGAAGACAGACCACCGAGCTGCCTGCGGTGAGAGAGTGAGAGACCCAAAAACTCAGCCTAATTGCGGGAGATACCAATGATCCTAAATGCCTTGGTTTCCACAGCATGAAGCCGAGAAAGGTGTGAGGCAGGAGCACCAGCCCAGAGGAGAGCAGTACTCCATCAGGCTGTGGATGAAAGCCGCATCTCCTCAGGATCCCTCACTTCTATCGAAAACAAAAGGCAAAGCAGCAACTTGCTTCCAAAGTTATTTTGCATGAGCAGATTTGTCTCCGTCCAATGTCTATGGTTGATTGTTCATGGAACCTGTTTATTTGCGTCGCTAGTTATCCACAATATACAAGCAGCTTGACCACATGGAATGCTCTATTTCCTTTGGATCTCGGGTGGTGCCCAAGCCAGTCTTCTTCTTCCGAATGAAGCACACTGCTGCCGGTTTGCATCATTACTAACAGCTGGCGATAACTTGCCTGCTCTTCGTTAAGGACACGGTGTGATCTTTAACATCAAGCAACTAGCAGACGGTATGCTCATCCGATTGACGGCACACACATTGATGAATCAACCTGCCTGGGAAACACCTGGATGACAGTTTATAACTGGGTCAGGATTCGAACCCAGAATGGACAGGTTAGAGGTGAGTGTGCCACACCTCTCGGCTATCTTGCAAGCATGCACAAGCCAATGATATTTCCTGACAGTTTTAGAACATCTAAACATTAAATACACATGGGATGTTGAGCCAAATGCTATTACATCTCACAATGAGTCGAGTTGGATTTGTGGATGCACGAGTGTGGCATAGTTTATTTATTTATTCTGTACAAATGTTGATCTTGTTTGAAGTATGGCCACTTTAGTTAATATCTCCCTCATGGGAGAGTACTTTGATCTTTAATTGAACCATGTTTGAAATGTGCCTGTGTCCAAGATACGAGTTTCGATATGTGCGGCCTGTGCGCCGAATGCAATTAAATAAATAGATTGCACAAGCAGATTTTTTTTTTCCTCTGCTCTTTCTGAAGATGTTAGTTCATAATCTGTGTGAAATGTGATTCAATTTGAAGCTGTGCAATCCATTAGTTTTCATTTAACTTGATCTTAACGTCGTTTCTCCTGCAATGTGCTTTCCACAACAATCCATTTCCATAAGAGATCTATTCCGCCTTGCGGATCACTCTGCAGGCTTCATCACGACAACTCCGTCTAACGGGTGCACACTGTTCTTCTCCAACACTTTTACCCCCAGCGTGTGGCTGTTCTCATTACCAACATCTCACTCGGTCTATTGGGTCGCCGAAAGAGGTGACCCTTATTGTTGGGTCGCCGAAATAGGTGACCCTTATTGTCAGTAATCCTGTATGTTTGTTTGGATGTTTGTTCGTTTGTCATCAGCATAATTGGTAGTAAACGTGGGCCGATTTTGACCAAACTCGGGTGGTAGGTACATCTTATGACCTTGTGCTTTGGAAATTGTGATGGTTGCTAGGGACGCTTTGGTTCCCTAGCAACAACCGAAAAATCTTCAAAATCGGTACCGTTCACGCGAAATCGATTCCGAAAGCCATTATCCCACGTCGGGTTATGAAATTTGGCACGAATGATCTACAGGTGATACTCTATCAAATATATTCCGGTTTTTGTGATGTATGGAATACTTTACCCGCAGCGCCCCCTACAATTAGGGTATGCGTGAAAATTGAAGGCCCCCTAGCGACCAGGTGAGTGCATCGATACGAATGAAACTTTGCAGGTTCATGGTACTCAATGAGTACTTCAACTTTGCCTCAGGACATATTGACCGATTTCGCTGAGGTCAGGGGTCAAAGGTCAATTCGTGCAAAAATCGATAATATGCGAGAGCTGGAGGTGCCTTCATGCCAAATGCTACTCCTCCTATGGTTATGGTCGGGTGGTCATGAAAATTCACACTAATCGTCTGGAATACATTGTGCACAAACGATCGAGCCAGATTTTCGATTGAGATCTTTGTTCACCCACAGCACCCCCTAGAACTTTGGGGATTTCCGATATCAAACCGCATTTTCGGTACTTTTCATTCAAATGGATACCGAGTAGTTATCAGTAGATGGAACTGGATTAGATTTGATATGCCTAATCTTAAGGTGATTCCCTATCCGCTATATGACATCCATTTTGCTCTATATCTTATGGTTTCCATGCTCGGCGACCCATCGCCACCTACCGGCTTGTCTGTCTGTCCGCCTGTTTACTGGTGTGTGCAGCCGCTTTGCACGGACTCCCGAGCACGCTTCACACTTGACCATGTTGGTGTTAAAGGTAGAACTCTGCAACGTTAAGTGGTTGACTCTGACTCGCGCGATGGTGTTGCATGGAGTGGACCTGCGGTTTTGGACTTTTCCCGAGGGTCGAAGCATTTCACCATGCAGTTTAATGGTGGTGCAGTGAATGAATTGTGTTAAAACCTCTTGTCCTTTTACGGGAGACCTTGCGGTAACCCATTGCGCCCACTTTTCAATACAACCTGCCAATGCTGGAATAATAAGCAGCAAAGTTGCATGCACGTTTCTTAATTGTGACAAATGTGTGCCCTTGCACTTACACCGGCTGGATGTTTAACAAGCTAAATGTGTTTAGGATTCGTGCCCTTTTCGAGCACCGGAGAAGCGACCTCGTGATTTGGCTATTAATGATGTAACGCTTTTTTTCTTCCTTCTTTTTTTTTTGGGATCTCAGTTTTTGTTTCCGTCGAAGCAATTCTCTCGTGTGTTGACACCCTGTTTGTTTTTTTGGTTTATATTATGGTCTAGCCTCGTGGAGGAGGTAAACTTCACAAACTACTGTACCGTCCAATGGCAGCAGGTTCACAAACTACCGAATGGTATGGGGAGGGGTTTGGAGTTGGACAGGTGACCAGGTGGACATGCACGTGCAGGAAAGGAGGAATAACACAAAAACGAGGAAGACTAGCCTGGAGAAGAACAAAGCAAGAATTTGACCTCAAAAATAATTGGTGGCTGAATTCAATGACCAAATAAGCAACTCCTCTTCAAATCTCAAGTCAATCGGATGAAAATTGAGGATTTTAGAAATACCACCTTAGTTGTTGACCTTGGGCCTATGTTTGACCTTTTGACCTTTTGACCTCAAAAACAATCGGCTTCTTCCCTCTGATAAACCCTGACAAACAGAATAACAAAATCGACTAACCAATACACTTGGAAAATCTTCGATTTTGCAAGTAATATGAAAGAATCGGTGTGTTCATTAGTTTTCATCCAACTTGAGGACATTTAACTTGAAAAGTGATCGTGGGCGTGCATACACATGTGTGCGCATGAGGTGGTGATGGGCAGTGAATTTGAAAGACTGAAGTGAGGAAGAGGAGATTAACCAACACAGGGAGTCAGTTCCACAATCAGGACGATAAGGGGATAAATTAATGCAGATGAGAGGCAACCTGGACCTGCGGAAGGTGAGCAGGTTAGGGTTTCTTTAGTTTGACGAGTTTGACCTGGAGTGGATTGGGAAGGAGAGAGGCTAACAGTGTGTCAATTCCTCCAATTCTTTCATGTTTCACATTTGATCTTCTCCTCGTTGTATATTTGGCATTCCTTTCATTTGATCGGAAAACGATCTACGGTGCAATTGTTTGCCGTATAATTTCGATCACGCTATATGAGATTGAACTCATAATAATAATAATAATAATTTCACACTGTTTCTCCGAAATGGTTCCATAAAGCTTTGAAGTTCCGGACAGAATGAGAAATCCCTTCTCAGTATTCAACCATTTGGAGCTCCTGATGTTTCCTA
Source organism: Eptatretus burgeri (assembly GCF_056783735.1). NCBI lineage: Eukaryota > Metazoa > Chordata > Myxini > Myxiniformes > Myxinidae > Eptatretus > Eptatretus burgeri. The sequence goes on along the minus strand of NC_140965.1, from coordinate 8,054,845 downwards.
ACCATGATTACCCTCAAATATAAGGTCCCTTGCCTGTTGGGTGAGCCTTGTATAAACTTCACGAAGCCCTAAGTTCTTCGATTAAAGCCTTGGAATATGCTCAAGACGTTTGGAATCGGTTTTGTTTTTGCTCAGTTTGGCATGCTTATTTCTTTCCTCCATCACTGAAGGTGGACAGAGGTTTTGGTTTCACTGCTGTCTGTTTATCTGTTTGACTGTGAGCACGATATCTCAAAAATTTAGAGACTGATTCGGATGAAATTTGGTGGACAGATTGGGTACGTGACAAGGACAAATTCATTCGATGTTGGTGAAAATCCGGATGTGAGAATTGTAATTTTTGAAGTGATTCTTCACCATTGAGAGATGGGGTTAAGAAATATATATATATATATATATATATATATATATATATATATATATATATATATATATATATATATATATATATATATATATATACACAATTGACCCCCTCCCACACTCCTCAAGCTGAAGAAGCTGCATAAAGCAACCCAAGAAGGCCTACACAAGGTAAGCGTTATGCTGTTTAATCCCTTTCGAAGGGATCGAAACGGCGGAGCGCTTATCTTATGTCAGTCTTCTTGGGTTGCTTTATGCAGCTTCTTCGGCTGGAAGAGTGTGGGAGGGGTCAATTGTTTATATAATCCGAGCCACCTGGGTTTAGTTGATTAGGTAAAAGCTAATTGGCTATTCCTTCCATTCACAGGTGAGAGATGTGGGTGTGTCTATATATTTATATATATATATATATATATATATATATATATATATATATATATATATATATATATATATATATATATATATATATATTTATATATATATATATATATATATTTATATATATATATATGTCTCAAAAAAAGTTGTGGATGAGTTATGATAAAACGAGGTGGATGAGTTGGTTACTTGAGGTGACAAGAACAACTTGATTAGATTTGGGTTCAGGTCCGGATCCAGATCCGACCTTTCTGTGGGATACAAATACTAAAGTGGTCAGCTGAGCGAAGGTATGTGCTCTACCGAGTGCCGTTCTTGTTTCCTGAAGCAGTTTGTTTCACACGTGTTTATAAAGGCTTTTAATTTTCAGTAATAAACATTTGACTGGTATCAATGATATTTGGATTCATTTCCCCAAAAGTATGATTAGCATTGGAATAACCAAAATTTTTGCACAGTACTACAGGGTTTTTTGCCACCAAAGGGTAGGTAGTTAAAGGTAAACCATGTGAGTGGGTCATATGAACTTTGTCAATGGTGAAATGTGGCACTCTGTGTTATCGTCTGTGAGAACAATGTATGCACACGGTTGCTCTGAGTTAAAGATTTGCATTTAAATATTCCTTTAGGTTGGTGTGGTTTACTTTCACCTCCCTGGTGATTCTCATAATCTGCATGGAGGTGATCAGCTGGGACAGCCTGAACCATGGCCTTCTTCCAAGTAGTGAAGTATCGCGTGCATTCCTTGCCTCCTCCATCCTCGTGCTCGACCTGCTCATCGTCATGCAGGTAATTGCAGGCATTTGTACTGCCTCACATTGGCATACATACACGAGGCTATAATGCCTTGTAAAACGTTCAGGCTGGCAGGATAGCCCAGAGGTATGCGCACTCACCTCTGAGCTCACCTCAGCTATAAACTCTCATCCTGATATTTTGCATGCAGGGCGAGGCATCAATTTGTGTAACTCCCCTTAGATAGACATCAAACTGGGTGTCTGATCTGCGAGCACTGGTATTGTATCAAACCGAAAAGCATGGCCTTGTCCAAAATGTCACAATATGACTCCTTGACAAAGCACACGCTGCTTTGCATTGCAGGGATAATTATGCACATGCCAGTTTGGAAGGTTCAAATCAAGTTTGGGTGTGCTATCCCACAATTATTGTTAATACAGTGTTAATGTTTTCTCCATCAACATCAGCAATGTATCGCACTCTTTTGCAGAGGGTCGGTGCTGTCCAAGGAAATCAATGGTTATGGTGATGCTGAGTAGTTTGACATTGTCTTTGCAGCAGTCAGTCAGTCAGTCGGAATTTTTTAATTGGTTCAGGTGACCGGTGAAAGCTTGCCTGCTCTTTTCGAAGGACAAAGTGGGATCTCTAACGTCCACAAGCTGCAGCGAGGGCCTTTGTGTCAACCAGCATGACAATGCAACTTTGCATTCAGCTGTTTGTTGCAAAAGATTGCTCTCTTCTCTCTCCTCTCTCTCTCCTCTCTCTCTGCTCTCTCTCTCTTCTCTCTTCTCTCTTCTCTCTCTCCTCTCTCTTCTCTCTCTCTCCTCTCTCTCCTCTCTCTCTCTCTCTCTCTCTCTCTCTCTCTCTCTCTCTCTCTCTCTCTCTCTCTCTCTCTCTCTCTCTCTCTCTCTCTCTCTCTCTCTCTCTCTCTCTCTCTCTCTCTCTCTCTCTCTCTCTCTCTCTCTCTCTCTCTCTCTCTCTCTCTCTCTCTCTCTCTCTCTCTCTCTCTCTCTCTCTCTCTCTCTCTCTCTCTCTCTCTCTCTCTCTCTCTCTCTCTCTCTCTCTCTCTCTCTCTCTCTCTCTCTCTCTCTCTCTCTCTCTCTCTCTCTCTCTCTCTCTCTCTCTCTCTCTCTCTCTCTCTCTCTCTCTCTCTCTCTCTCTCTCTCTCTCTCTCTCTCTCTCTCTCTCTCTCTCTCTCTCTCTCTCTCTCTCTCTCTCTCTCTCTCTCTCTCTCTCTCTCTCTCTCTCTCTCTCTCTCTCTCTCTCTCTCTCTCTCTCTCTGTCTCTCTCTCCTCTCTCTCTCCTCTCTCTCCTCTCTCTCTCTCCTCTCTCTCTCTCTCCTCTCTCTCTCTCTTCTCTCTCTCTCCTCTCTCTCCTCTCCTCTCGCTCTTTGTCTCTCTCTCTCTCGTTCTTCCCCTCTCCTGTTCATTTATCCCCTTTCCATTTGTGCCCCATTGTTGCACTGCTATGCCACTATCATTTTAGCCTTGCTCTTGCAGAAAGAAACAAGAAAAAGAGCAATCTGAGATTGCAAACACTTGTCAGGACTTCTTTTGAGTGGTGTATTTTTTATAGGTTTTAGGGTAAATCCAATATGGCTCCCAAGCCATGTGACCAATGACATCATATCAAGGGCATAGCCAGAGGTCCAAAAGTGATGAGGCGAAAAGAGGTGAACTGTCCTATTTAGGTATTGTGATAGGAGTGGAGATAAGAGTATTCAGAGCACTGCCGGGTAGCTTTGATAGTTTACTTCCCAGGGAGCTCAGATGGCCAGAGGGCTCAGGGCAGATCATATTTCAGGAAATGAGCAACGAGGCAACTGCCTCATCTGCCTCAGCCTGGCTACGCCCAAGCATATGTGTGGACCTTTTGTTCCTCATGGACAGGCAGTCAATCATGTACAGTTTCACCTCGATCTGTTCAGCCACTTCAGTGAAGAAGATTTTTGAAGGTTTTTTTTCTTAAACAATATGGCTGCCGAATCACGTGACCGATGACATCATGATATTTTTTCTGGGGACCATTTACCCTAGATGACCCTCAAAATCTTTCATACTGATTGGATGTGGCGTTATACAGATGCAATTATGACATCATTATGATTATACTTGCAATGAGCCAAGTTTCAATTTTTTCCTTGATGTGATTTCAAAGATACAGAGGTCTGACATTTTTTCCATTTTTCCAATATGGCTCCCACACCACGTGACCTATGACATCATAATTATCATTTAAGCATTCTCCATGAGTCGTCGCATCACTGGTGAAAATTTCGTCTCAATCCAACAAGCGGTTTGTTAAGAAAAACATGAACGTTCTGTGCGGACAAACAATCAAACAAACAAACAGACAAGCTGGTAGGCGGCGATGGGTCACCGAGCATGGAAACTATAAGATATAGAGCAAGATGGATGTCATATAGCGGATAGGGATTCACCTTAAAATTAGGCATATCAAATCTAATCCAGTTCCATCTACTGATAACTACTCGGTATCCATTTGAATGAAAAGTACCGAAAATTCGGTTTGATATCGGAAATCCCCAAAGTTCGAGAGGGTGCTGTGGGTGAACAAAGATCTAAATCGAAAATCCGGCTTGATCGTTTGTGCACAATGTATTCCAGATGATTAGTGTGAATTTTCATGACCATCCGACCATAACCCTAGGAGGAGTAGCATTTGGCGCGAAGGCGCCTCCAGCTCTCGCATATCATCGATGTTTGCACTCATTGACCTTTGACCCCTGACCTAAGCGAAATCGGTCAATATGTCCTGAGGTTAAGTTGTAGTACTCATTGAGCACCATGAACCTGCAAAGTTTCATTCGTATCTATGAACTCACCTGGACGCTCGGGGGCCTTCAATGTTCACCAATTTTCGCGCATACCCTAATTGTAGGGGGTGCTACGGGTAAAGTATTCCATATATCACAAAAACCAGAATATATTTGATAGAGCATCACCTGTAGATCATTGATGCCAAATTTCATAACCCTACGTGGGATCATGGCTTTCGGAATTGATTTCACGTGAACGGTACCGATTTTGAAGGTTTTTCGGTTGTTGCTAGGGAACCAAAGCGTCCCGAGCAACCATCACAATTTCCAAACCACGAGGTCATAACATGTACCTCCCACCCGAGTTTGGTCAAAATCCGCCCAATTACTACCAATTATGCTGATGACAAACGAACAAACATCCAAACAAACAGACAGAATTACTGACAATAAGGGTCAGCTATTTCGGCGACCCAACAAACGGCGACCATTTACCCTCGATTAGAAACTGGCCATGAGGTACGAGATTACCTTTAGTGCTTCTCAAAAGTATGCAGTAACATTGTGTCACTGACCTCTTTAATGGGAGAAAATTCTGGGACATGATGTGAAGTATTCTTCAAAAACAAAATTCAACTGACGATGCAAATGAAGACGATCAAAATCTATATCACTGATGGAAAGTCACAGAAAGTCCAAGTTGATTGCAAAACAGATTCCTATCGACTTGGAGAGTAACGTATATCTTGACTTGCATTCTGTAATGGTATGTCCTACTGCAACCACACCAACAGAGATGCCATGTCATGGAGGGGTTCTTCGCCAGGACGTCCTTTGAATGCATGCACAATCTGTTTTCGATTCTCAAACAAGATCACGTTTCATGGAAGAGCAAGCAAGGTAACCGACCGAGCGTAAAAAGACAACATGCATCATGAGGAACGAGTCTTGTTGGTGAAGGCTAGTGTTGATATGCATCGGCAGACAGGTAGAATGATGGATGAAATCAGCAGAATATTGATCCAGGTATGCTCACCGCCGTGGGAAGCAAAGAGAAACTGATGTTTCGATCGTTTTGACTTTTGTTCAGAGCAAAAGAGACTTTAACTTTTTTTATCAAATCTTTTGCTGCAAGCAATGAAGGGTTAACGTCTGAAAGGTCAGCGAGCTTTTCCTTGCTTACCATGGCAGTTAGGTGTCGATGGATGAACGTTCTTTTGATTTTGTCCATTAAAAAGATAACAAACCCTCAGTGTGAGACAAAATATGCAAGAAATGAACAAACAGGAAAAGAGGAGAGAGAGGAAGGGAGGAAACACAGTTACATGCAAGTAAAAAGTTTGAGTGAGGGATGGTTAATGGGCAGGGGAGGGGGCAAAAAAGATTAAGAGTATGGATGAGAGGGGGGGGTGACATGAGATGATGGTGCACCACCTGTTTGAAGTCCTGGAGGAAAGAACCTTCTCAGGAAGGCAGGTCCACAAATGGGAGAAGAAAGGAGCAAAACAGTAGAGGTCTTGTGCTCTGTTCCATTATTTGGTTTCAATAAAACATCAAATTGCTTAAAGCGAGATTGCTCAGTTTTCTCTGTCTGTAACTACCTTTCATTGAAGGTCATTTTTTGTTTACAATTATATCAATTTGGACACAGAAAGAGACCTGGTGCTGCCGTTTGTCATTTGAATAATCCGCTGATATGTGCAGCATATTATCAAGAAAGCTCAGCTCAATGGAAAGCCTGATTGTGTGATCATTCAAGCAAGGATGATGTCCCAGAGGTTTGGCCGAAGCTTCTTCGCCATCCAGCTTCGCTCAATGTGTCTCGCCATAATGGTGCCCTATCTCAAGAGGAGATCCTTTTGCAGAATCTGCATTTGAGGACCTAACTCTTTCATTCATTGTGGCTCAGTCACTTTTCCTATGACTGCCTGAGGGGATTGTTTCTCCAGCTGATGCAACTTTTCAGCATCCATGATCGAATGTGCGGGAATCCCATCGTCCTAACCTACCGACGTGCACGAGGTACGAGAACGTCTTTGTATAGATGCACCATTCTCCCTGACATATTGTTCCGTGGCTGCAGCAAAAAGGGCAGCACCTTTCATTTGTTGTGCGCACACATATCCACACCGGAGAGAAAAAAAAAGTAGGATGAATAACATTACATTTGGCTGCAGATAGGACTTGGCCATACCGCATTGCAATGGCAAGCTGGTTTGAGATGCAACTTCCCGATGGGTTTTGGCTCGAAATCAAAGTGCCAGCTTGGATAACTCTGTCTTCTCACCGACATCACTGGCAGCCTTTGATTTCTGTTTGGATTTGCAGTCTTCTGAACTTAGTTTTCTTTGCAAAGAGCATTCGGTTTGTCGGCACCTTGCGTTTGCGACAGTGATCATCAATGTCATAGATCTCATGTCAGCCTTCAATTCGTATTTCAATTCCACTCTTTAATACCTGATGAATGCCTTCCTCTCAAGCTTACCATATAGAAACTCAATTTCCTTGTATAAAGATAACAGTGCATTTTTTAAAAATTTAATATCTCAGTATCTTTGTCCAGTGGGGTACAATTCGCAGGAATGAAGAATAATATTGAGAGCATGGTTGTTACCTCCGCCACCGAAAGTGGACGGAGGTTATGTTTCCATTCCTGTGTGTCTGTTTGCCTGTGAGCAAGACATCTCAAAAAGTTATTGACGGATTGGGACGAAACTTGGTGGACAGGTTTGTTGTGTGACAAGGACGAATTGATTAGATTTCGGTGAAGATCCAAATCCAGATACAAGAATTATTTTTTTTTTTTTTACTGATTCTTCACTTTTGAGAGAGAGGGCCAAAAACGATATGGAGAACGATATTTCAAAACGTTGTGAACAGATTTCGACAAAACTTGGTGGATGAGTTGGTTCGGTGACAAGAACTGGACGATTAAATTTTTGGTTCAGGTATTGATGCAGATCCGACCTATCTCAGTGGGATACGAAACGTAAACCGTTCACCCTGGCGGAGGTACGCGCTCTCCAGAGTGCTGTTCTAGTTATTAATGCGACCTTGTGTAATTGTTTTATTATTTTTATTCAAAATTCAAATTACTAACAAAATTCAAACTTGGCTTCTTGTTTGTGGCTCGCCCTGGCAATTGGATTGCAAGTTACTGCTGCAACATGGTCATTGTGAAAACGAGTAAACCGTGTAATAATTTGTGTGCAAGTTAATTTTGTGAACACCGATTAACTAATTTACTTGCATACTTACGAATTTGTGGAAAAATTATCATGCTGCTGAACATCCTGCACTGCAGAATCACTCCGACATAATGTGCGTCCGGTAGGTGGGGATGAATATTTTATAAGATTCACCACATAGCCACCAGGCCGATCGGTGTGCTATAAATCACGCAGTCACTCTGCCTCGTGAATGCAGACTCTTGGACAACAAAACACTTTGCCGAACCCTCCTCCCCCCCCTTCCCTCTCCGTGCTCTCCGCACTCTTGCTGCCTCATGGGTGCTGCAGCAGTGGCTCAGAATGCCAGACTTTGTGCTCTCAAAAGGGCATGAATTTTATGCATGGAACAAGGAAAAGAAGAAGTGATGGGAGAAGCGAGAGTTGGGGAGTAGGCTGCGGAACGGCAATAAACGAGTGAATGAAAGGAAGACCTATTCCGCTGTGGACAGTCGGATTGTGCTTGCATTGTGAACCTGCAATTTGCTTTGCACAGTCGGTAACAGTGGTTTGCCCCTTTATGCCCATCAAAGTTCAATCTTAGAAACTCTAAAAAAAAAAAATTGTAGACTTAGCGGTTCGAAGGGGTTTGATTTCTTCGTTTGCATCCAGACAGCCAAAAAGATAAATGGGGTAATTTGTGCTCGGAGCGAGGTGAAATTCGAATTGGTTCGTCCACCTCACAAGGAAGATTTTTCAAACCAGATCTTTTAGTTTGGGGAAGATTTACGAACGAAATTCTAAGTGTGTGAGAGTGTAATATGCCGCCTCCACGCACCCTTTTTTGGGGTCACCCAGAGAACGTTTTTGGCCCTAAGTATTTTACCTACTGGATGGCCAGGCCTCTCATTGGACTAAAGATGACAGGAATTTGGAATTTAGTCAGGGTTTTGGCGATATTAAGCTGACACTTCATGAAGGACACCATGGGATCTTTAACCTCCACCAACTCATGCCCATGCAGATGAGACATCCAGCTTAACACCTTTCCAGTGGGTGGCGCACACTTTGATGCCTTGTCCTGCAAGTGAAACACCAGGGTGACATTTCACATCTGGGTCGAGATTCAAACTTAGGCTCGACAACTGAAAAGCAAGTAAATGCACGTACCGTGTGTGTGTGTGTGTGTGTGTGTGTGTGTGTGTGTGTGTGTGTGTGTGTGTGTGTGTGTGTGTGTGTGTGTGTGTGTGTGTGTGTGTGTTTGATTGTGAGAGATCCATCAACAACAACAACACCGTAACATCACACTGACTGCCTTAACAGCAAGGATTGATATATGCCACAAGCAGAGGAAAGCAGCAAAGCTGCAGGCACCTTTCACTCTTTATAGAGTTCATCATGAAAGCCCTTCATGCAAATTATCGGAACCAACTCAAAATCCTGAATTGATCGCAACTGCAAAGTGTTGCCTACAACCCAACCACAATTATCCTCCAACACCACAGCTTCTGCATTCCATTTCCATTCTTCACGAATTGCATGATACAAGCCTTAAGGCATTAAGGCTTGATTCATGCTGCGAGATGCCCTCTGGGGATTGCAGCACATCATGATCGTGGCAACACTGTGTTCCTGTAGGTTGGAGAACAGATCATTACAACCTTCCCCCCCCCCCCACACCCCAATCTCAAAACTGTGTCCTTCTAACTGTGCTGTAATAAAGCAAAAGACAATGCATTTGTGTGGCAGGTGGCACTCGTTCTTCACAAATCGTACAGCAATGGCTGTAATGGACGTAGTTTTCTCCAACCTTGGCATCATGTTGACTTGACCATCACAATGAGCTTCACGGGGGCTCCTGCAGCATTTAATTTTAAAGCGGGTTAATTTTGCCCACAGACGGAGATAAGAGTATAGAACTATGTACATGTTTCTCCGTCGTTGGGGATAGTCAGCACAACATTGTACCTCTACCCATCTGCCTTGGCTTGAACATCCTTTTCAGATTACAGGTATCTTTTAGCTCAGATTGATTGTGAAGTCCTCATAATGCTTTCGGTTGGGTAACTGCCCTTTTTGATTTTTTTTAATTCCCATCTGCAAATGACATCTTTATCTGTGCTCGAGGAATGCAGAAGACCATGCAGTTGCCCAGCTGGTGACATTTGTTGTTCACAGATCGTGCAGTCATTGCTGCAATGAGATTTGATTGATATTGATAAATAAATATACGTAAGAAAAAAAACCAGGCAACAAACAAACCAGGATATCTTACATTATCAAATGATTCTAAATTTCGACAAAAAAATTTACTTATTCATGTCAGCAAGTTGATGAGGTATTAAATTATATATATATATATATATATATATATATATATATATATATATATATATATATATATATATATTGTTACGGATCCGGGGGTGGGGGGGCTCGGACGAGCGCGTCAATCACTGTCCGTAACCAGTTTGGGTTTTCGCACCCTACTCTCGACAGCCAAATGTTACAGATTTGGCGCTACCCTAACCACCGCCGTCTCCGGGGTTATAACGCCGGCTGGTTCGGCACGATTCTCGGGTTACGCATCTCGAACCCCGATACCAAAATACACCTGTACCTTGCCAGCTGGGGGAATAGACCTCGTTTCCAGACTGGTTTTGTCAGAGACCGAGCGGAGTCTACCAGTCCGTAACCATTTTCGTTTTTATATCCAAATCGAGCGGATCGTTCCTCGACGCGGCACGAAATAATTTGAAGCAGAAACTTCAAACGAATCAGCCAGATTTATTGGGGACAACGGGGAACACGACACAAGCAAAGTATTCATGACAATGTTATAATTAATCTCTAACCCGTTCTTAACTAGGGAGCTCTGGATTATGGGTTTCGAAGGGGACCCTAACGAGATAAGCCTTAAACGACATGCAGACAAGACATGGACAGCATGAAGACAAGACAGAGTACTTGATGATGTTTCATGGACGAGAGGAAAGTGTCAAAAGCACGAATGTGGCTTGTGACAAGCCGATGTCCACAGATTTGAGCCCCCAAGCTCAAGCACGCTGAGTGGCAAGATGGCGGCGCCGTACTCTTTCTTCTCAAGGCACCGCTTGCGCACGCCCTCCTCAGCGCGTTCTGACCCCGCGCAATGTCCACGGCACAAGACCGTCAGATCGATGGTGGGTCTCAGCTAGTTTCTCACAAGATCCAGCATACAAATCCAGGCCTGGCCTGTTCACCAGGCTTCCTTCATGAAGCAGATCGCAGACAGACACAGCCGACCCCTACACAGCAGATCACGACTCCCACCAGTCGTTTCTATACAGCAGAAATCTCGACTCGACCCTCAGGTTCAGTTCCTCCTACGGCCGATCGCACCACACTTCGGCGCTCTCAGTCCCACCTTTTCTTTCTCGGCCGATGGCAGACTCGACCCTCGCACGCGGCCTCCGCACGAAAATCCCATCGTGCCACCTCGGCGCTCAGTTACACCACCGTCTTCCCGGCCGACTGCACCCCTCTCAGCCAACTCCAGTTTTACTTCTCCAGTTTCTCGTCTCCTTCCCGGCGCTGACTCCCCTAAAAGCCGACTGCAGTTTTTGACTTCTCCAGTTTCACTTCTCCTTCTCGGCGCTGGCTCGCCTCAAAGCCGACTGCCCAACTCCGTCCTCTCAGTTTTTTTCCACCTTTTCTTTTCGGGCGCACTCCTCCACGAAGCCGACAAGCTCCTCCCTTCAGTTTCACTTCCTTCTCTCGGCCACTCCCCCTCTCAGAGCGCTGGGCGGTGTCTATTATCTGGAACAACTGAAGGAAGAGGAAGAGCCTCTCGGTCCACCACTACTGCACAAATAAATAACAGCCTCTTACACCTCCCGACACACATGTAGCGTCCATTTACCGAACAACCTGGCTAAACATGCATTTATTGGGGGATCTGTGCTAATCCTATATTTAATAACCCACTAAGGGCCATTTCCACAACAATATATATATATATATATATATATATATATATATATATATATATATATATATATATATATATTGTTACGGCCATGGATACCGAGACACCAGTTTTGTCACTCAGGGGATTAATCCCCGATTGTCCTCGGAAGAGCCGGACCTGGGGCCACCACTCACAATTAACTTCATGGTATGGTGGGTTGTTTTAGAACCACGAACGCCACCCAGTTAACCACGAGTTCCAGTGTCCACCGTCTAATTATGCCGTTTAACTGGAGGTCACGTGGTTACCTGAGCGGGGAGTGCACCCTCGGCAAAACACCAATCTTATCTTGATTAGATCTTAATTAGGGCGGCTGAGCGTTTTCACCGCTGGTGCGTGCCGACGATTTTTGGTCAAATCTGTGGTAATTACCTCCCAGTAGTCCGGATGTCAAACACCATTTTTCAAGATGACCTTGCATTAGGATCCGCACAATGTTTTTCTGCATTTTTGTGATCACCAGACCATCTGAATGAATATTCCGAATGATGCCACTCTGGCACCCTTGAGCATTTTTGTAGAAACCCATTAATATGCAAATTAGCGGTGGCCATTGTCGAAATTACTATTTTTCTTAATATCTCCAAAAGTAAGCATCCAAATAGCCTGGTTGAGGTGTCTACACCTATGTTTTTAGGGTCACTGGTCATGATAAACCCACTTACAATTTGATAACATTGAAATTTAGCTCATTAATATGCAAATTAGCAGTCGCCATTATTGAAAATGTAGATAAATAGACATTATAGAGAGAGAGAGAAAAAACACTTCAGTCTTTGTGAATATAGATCACTATTATTCATACAGATTCAGCAATTCGACAGTATGCAATGAAAGCAGCTAACAACATGAACAAAAGAAGACATTCCTGTGTAAATCAAATGTTTTTTTTATATATATATATATATATATATATATATATATATATATATATATATATATATATATATATATATATATATATATATATATATATATATATATATATACATATAACAGGTTTGTAAACCTTATGAAGGCCACTTCAGTGCTTGCTGTCTCATTCAGTGTCAGAGTCATCATCAAGGGCAAATGCAGCAGCTGTCTTGGTGCACTCATTCCTGCATCCAGTATCTCCATGGCACGTACAGAAAACTGTGTATGGTAACTTGGCTGCTGTGCAGCGGCATTGAGCTGTGTAGCATTGCTTGTCGGAGGAACATCCACATCGTATTAGCTCCAAGATCTCTGGTGGTGCAAGAGCGACGTTGGGCGGCAGCATAATTGGAAGTAATGATCTTGATGCCTCATCACGTTTCCATCCGTACTGAGTGGGATCCAGAGGTGGTGGCTGCAGTTCAGCAGCTGACTTCCATATTGCTGTCTGGATATGAGCGCGTCGCACGCTTTGTTCAAAAGACTCTGTAGTTGGTGGCAGAGCCTTTAGGTCTGGTGCTTTGATGGCATTTTATTTCACCATATTCATAGACCACACCTCTTTGCAAACATCAGACATGTTGCTTCTCTCCTTGCTACCATGCCATGAACCATGCCATACCATGCCATAGCAAACAGCCTTGAACACAGTGGCTTCGGCGATGACATCGTCAATAGATGCATCCACATTCCCACGTTTTTGAAGTGAATGGCCTGCTGCAAGTGTCTTCTTGCCAGTCAGTTTACCTCTACCATTCATCTAGGCAACGGTGTCGTAACCTGTCAGTGCGTGTAAAGCTAGTAGATCTTGCACCATCCTGGCATGCTTTCTGGCAGTAGCCCTAATGTCGATCAACGATCGGCCAGGACATGTTGCTTCCATTGTTACACAGCATTTCAGATGAAGTTCTGCAAAGTGATACACAAGCAAGATACACAATACACCACGGAGCCCAAAGGTGTAGCACTGATTTGAAGACGACGCATGACGAGGCAGATGTCATCATGATTAAGCAAGTCGCTAAAGTTGCCGAAGATAGCGCAAAATGCATCACAGTCATCTGTGATGATACTGATGTGTTCATACTGATGATGATACAAGCAAGATGAACACATCAGTATCATCACAGATGACTGTGATGCATTTTGCGCTATCTTCGGCAACTTTAGCGACTTGCTTAATCATGATGACATCTGCCTCGTTATGCGTCGTCTTCAAATCAGTGCTACACCTTTGGGCTCCGTGGTGTATTTCCACTGGGGTAGACTCCTATCCCGTAATGACGAGCCTGTGTTGGCTCTGCTTTCTCTGTTGACTAACGTCAATCAAATTCTGGCAAATCAGTTCTATCAGCTGAACTTTGTTCTCAGTTGCTGACAGAACCACCTGCTGTGGAGGCAGTGGCGACTGGCGGTTCAACCTGTGGTGCCTGCTAGCTTGCTGCCCAGCTCTTGCTAATCTTGTTCCACTCTTCATGCTGAAATCATGATATCTGTCAAATACCAGATATACATCTGATTTGTCCACCTTTGCCATGATGTAGCTCATGAAGTTGTCAACAAAGTCTTGCACAATTCCCCTGTTCGGTCAATAAATAACCCAGAGGATTGCACAACCATCTAAGATGGTGACTTCAGGTTGTGGACCCAGTCTTGTTGAGATTTCCACTTGGAGATTATTCTTCAATGTCGACTTGGTCTTTGCTATTCTCATCGCCCCATTTTCATCGAACATTGATGTTGGCACAGGTGCAAGCTCGTACTCTAAGACGTCACATAGTTTGATGTTTCGACTTTGTTGGAGTCCCATGACCCTGGAGTAGATGATATTTAGATCACAAACCTCAGTAGATCCCACACGCATGATTTTTCACGTCACTGCCATAGTTATGACTTGTTTAGATAAGGGAGCGTTGAATCCCGCTGGCCAGCTTTCTTCATACGAATGCATCTGTTCTCGGCCAATGTCAACTGCCCTTGGCGCATTCACCTTCTCCGGTCCAATTCTGCCAGTTACAATGTTCACAACTCTGTCTACCTGTTCGTTTGTGTCAAGTGGGTCGATACAGGACTGGAGTTTTCTCCTTATCTTATCTCGGTCCTCTGCATCAGATCGTATGCGCGATGGCTTCTCTTCCTTGTGAATGGTTACCTCTGTGACTATGTTCCCCTCAGACATATCTGTGAGATCGTGGACTATCTGACTAAACATGTGCATACTGTAGGCCCACTTCTTCAGTGTAGAAGGCTTCAGTGCAATGCCAACGATTCCATGAATGCCATGACCATAGCGCATGAAGGTGGACTTGATGTACATATCCGACCATATGCCGTTCCATAGGCCCTTCTTGTGCCGCATCACGTGATCTCCTTTTAAGAACATTTCCAGAATGTCTCCATAAAGCCTTTCCATCGATCGAAGGTAGTCGAGCCCATATCTAGCATAGTTGTGATGTCCAGCCATGAAGAAGTCGGGGAGTATCTCCTTCATAGCCCAAAGATGCAATGGCCAGTCTACTTCACGCTCAGCACAAACAAACGCCATCATGATGAATACAGGTTTTACAAGGTTCTGTACCCATAGTTGTGTGGTCATGCTCTTTGCTTTGGTTTCAAGAGTGTCCTTTAAGTCTTCATGACTTTCTGCCTGAGCCACGCTGGAACGAAGGACCTCCTCAGTCACCAATCACAGGGCCCTGAAGTTTTGGGGAGACTTTTTTCCACCAAGCATATGAGCAACACTTCCAAAGGCAAATTTCATCACGTCTTCCAGCCCACTTTTAGCCATCAAGTTCCCCACACAACCGATGAAACTCATAAGGGTGTGCATGCCGCCCAGCCTTGGTATGAACTGGGTAAATCGCTCAGGATAAACCCATTTAACATTAACGGCCACTCGATACAGCTGTTGGTTGTTTGTGAAGATGGTTACGGTTTGTTCACACTCTGCAGTCAAGTGTTTTCCCTCCTCCATTGCTGGAAACATCATGTCCGGATCAGCTGGATCCATATCTATGAGTGGTGTATAAATGGCCCTCGTTTCAGGTTGGATGGATCGTCCTTGCTCTCTGCAGAGATTCGTATTAAAGCCACCAAACTCTGGTATGTTCTGATCAGAAGTGATTTGATTCAGAAAACAGAAATCCATATCTTGAACTCTCCTAAGTTGTATAGCTTTATGAGCCAACACGCGGAGTGGTAACACCACACATGTGGCTTCTTCAACTGGCATCGCTGGTTTCTCAGGTCCCTTGTACCTTTGAACCGAAATGTCGTCTGTCACAGGTGTCTTCATTTCATCATGGGTCAATCGTCTGATGATGGCTTCATCTTCAGATGTGTAAGATATCTCCTGATCTTTTATGGTAAGTATTACTGCAAGAGAATGTGTTGAAACGAGTCCATTCTGGAATGAGATCTTTGTGTCGAAGTTGTCAGCAACAACCTGAACGAGGCCACATTCAGCATTGGCGGTTCCCTTAATCCCAAAGTGAACAGTTGCAGCCTTTGCTGCTGATCCCTTGAAACGCTGAAACTCATCATAGGAGCAGGTCACACGATAGTTGTGCAATTGCTCGATGAGGCTTTTACGACTGACTAGAACTCCCAGTGCTATTTGGAATGTAGTTGGTCGATTGGTGATCATATTCATTATGATGTTTCCTATCAGAGCTCCTGTGTGCAGTCCAGTTTAGCTGATATTTTGGAGAGTAGCAATTGAAGGGTTGAACTCACTGCTTCATTAGCAATATCTATATTAATTCTAGTCTGATAGGAACTGGGGTCGGACGACAACTGCTTAGATTCCTGTGCAACCTTCTTGGCGATTCGTTCTATGGAAACATCAATGGCGTCATCTTCATCTGATGCAACTAAGTTGATCGCAGTAGACGCTCTGCTGTGAAACAAGTAAACTAGCGACACCTTCACCAGACAGAACCAGAAGCTCAGAGCCAAGTATATCCAACAATTTGGATAACAGGGTTCGTCGAGAGTATAGCTTTCCTCTATGATCCTTGTACATATTGTAGACTTCTACTGAATTCCAGATGCGCAACATGTCGTTTTTCATCGGTAGGATGGTAGAACTGACAGCTGGCTCAATGTCCTGAGTTTCTCTGACACTGTGTGCTGCTGCTGCAACAGAATGGGGTGCCATGAAGGACTTTCTGCAGTCATCGTGATATCTCGCATCAGCAGCATGAAGATCGCTGATTGCGCCCATTAATCGTATATTGACCTGGCGTCCTTCTTCATCCTGGCGAGAATCGATAACATCTCGAATAGTTTGTTTGAAAGTTGTCCGATCAACACGATCTGCAGTCCTACAAAGGAGAACTCGCCGCCAACGATTAGGATTCTTCTTATCAAAGTCCATGATGCACTTTTCTCAGCAAAAAATGCAATGTTCTTTAAAGTCAAATACCGTCGTCTTTGAACGGCGGCTTCTTTTGTTTGTTGAAGCCTCTTCCAAACAGACATTACTCATTCGTTTCAAGTGTCTTTCTGTGTGTGAGCGTGATGTGTACGTTGACACACAGTCTCTATGGCATTTGAGCTCGATAGATTAGTCTGCCTGTAATCTCTGTTCAAGCTCTTCATGTATACCATCTTGTCTTGCTTTGCTTGACCGGATGATACTTCGTACTCTGTCTGGACCAACTGTTACCAGAGGTTTTCCAGCTTTCGTTGCATCGCAGGGACTGAAGAAACAGTCTCCCATGGTGATGAAGCCTTAACCTGTAACAATAGAGGTAATTATAAACATCAGTAAACATTTAATTTCTTTGTTCATATTTTAAAAAAAATTCTCAGGAAACAGGTTCCACCCTGTGTACTTTAAAAAATCAATAAAATACACAGTTGCTTTCAGACGGATCATGTTAAATAATAATAAAAAAAACTTGCTTGCAAATAATATTGATCATTCTACTGTATCAGAAGACATTACTCTTACTTAAAACTCAGTTCTCCATGTTTCTTTCATTACCTGACAAGCCTCAACTTACTTGATCAGAAACAGTTCATGCTGTTGATCTTCTGAGGTCAGCCATTTCTTCACAACTGTACTGGGGATAAACGGCTCTGTGCAAGTTATTTTCAAACAGTTTTGTTGTTGTTGTTGTTGTTTTTGTTGTTGTTGTTGTTGTTGTTGTATAACTGTACTGCAAAAACGCCGATTGGCACGGACAAATTCAGGGGGTAGGGTTATGCTAATTTGCATATTAATGAGCTAAATTTCAATGTTATCAAATTGTAAGTGGGTTTATCATGACCAGTGACCATAAAAACATGGGTTTGGACACCTCAACCAGGCTGTTTGGATGGTTACTTCAGGAGATATTAAGAAAAATTGTTATTTTGATAATGGCGACTGCTAATTTGCATATTAATGAGCAAAATTTAAATGTTATTAAATTGTAAGTGGGTTTATCATGACCAGTGATCCTAAAAACATGCGTGTAGACACCTCAACCAGGCTGTTTGGATGCTTACTTCTGGAGATATGAAGAAAAATTGTTATTTAGATAGCGGCGACTGCTAATTTGCATATTAATGAGCTAAATTTCAATGTTATTAAATTTTAAGTGGGTTTATCATGACCAGTGACGTGATAAACATGGGTGTAGACACCTCAACCAGGCTATTTGAATGCTTACTTTTGGAGATATTAAGAAAAATAGTAATTTCGAAAATGGCCACCGCTAATTTGCATATGAATGGATTTCTACAAAAATGCTCAAGGGTGCCAGAGTGGCATCAATCGGAATATTCATTCAGATGGTCTGGTGATCACAAAAATGCAGAAAAACATTGTGCGGACCCCAATGCACGCTTTTCTGGCCAACACTCGGACTACAGTCTATCTTGGTTGGGACAATACTAGACCAATGGAAGGAAAGGACAAACACGGACAGGTTGGAAATCGACAAATGAATTATTAACACTGACTTCCGGTTCTGGGTTTGGAGCGTCGACAGGTCTCCTTCGGGGCGCTCTGCTGTCGATCTCAAAGTTAAGTTTCCGGTCGTTATCTGTCCCGTTTTAACTGTTAATTTTCTCACCTACATGTTACTGCGTGTTCCTAGTTCGGTTTTGTTTCAAAAAATCGTGCTATTTTGTGAGATTTCCTCGACCTTGTCTTACCGGGTGCTTGAGGCCTACCCTTTGTTCCCCTCAGTGTACGATCGTGTTTATTTGGTTTTTTCTCCCATTACCTTCAATTTCTATCTTCCCCACTTTCCTAATGTCCCCCATCCCTCCCAACTAATCACTCTATTTATTGTCTTAAATAAATAATAATAATAATAAAAAAACACTACCTTTCTCCTTGCACACTCACGAGTCTCGATTCTTCTTCCTCCTCTTCCTCTTCTTCCTCCTCTTCCTCTTCTTCCTCCTCTTCCTCCTCCTCCTCTTCTTCCTCTTCTTCCTCCTGCCGGCACACCATCTTTGTTACACTGAGCTGACCCTCTCTCGCCATTACCTTCACCATTTCTTCCGATCTACAACCTTCCATTCCCGAATCTTACCTGTTCTTCAAAAATACATCAAAAAATAATAATCTTGTGTCTTACCTGTAATCATAACCACGTGATCCGTTTACACCCCCTGCGTTTACAGATCAAGTTTCACCATTCATCTCACGATTTTTTTTCTACAACACTTCCATGACCTAAGCTGTTGAAAAAACTCTCAAACAATAATAATAATAATAATAATAATAAAAACGATCTCTCATAATGCTTCATCTTCCTCTTCCACACGTGTGGTACTCTTTACTGTATCATAATGCACTACTCTTCTGCTATTTAAACAGACTGCTCTCAATTCGAACTCTCCTTCATACCTTGCCTAAAAAGATCCAACTGTTACAGCATTTCTTCTCTCCATTCTCTGAATTCGCCTTTATTGCATCTATCAAAAAATGTGTTAAAGGTCCCATGACACTCAAAAGTACTGAAATTTCACATATATATGTCCTATAGGAGTTTTTCATCGTGATTTCAGATCTGACAATGTTTTTTTCACAATACTCATTCTGTAAAATGTAAAATTAAAAAAACAAACCTCTTCGGGAACGCCCCTAAAAATTCTGCCGAAATCTACTGAAAGGGCATAACCCACATGACGGCAACTGCAGGACGACAAAGGCTGCACGTAAATTACTCTGGTTGGTGGTCTACGTGATTCTATTGGCTTTCTGTGCGTTTCCACATTCGATTGGTCGACTTAATCGCTTCATTCATTTCTGCTTAAAAAAATCGACCGTTTGGTTTTGAATAATGGATGACATGGACTTTGATTTGTCTGGTAGTGACAGTGAG
The DNA here is from genome assembly GCF_056783735.1 of Eptatretus burgeri. NCBI lineage: Eukaryota > Metazoa > Chordata > Myxini > Myxiniformes > Myxinidae > Eptatretus > Eptatretus burgeri. The sequence goes on along the minus strand of NC_140965.1, from coordinate 8,035,165 downwards.
TGTGAGAGAAATGAAGGATTTTGGTATGAATCACATGGAGAATTGTCGGATAACGTAGTCATGGGAGGTGAAGTTCAAGCAGCTGGAAATGAAATACGGCCTTACCAGTTCGAGCTCCAAGCAGGACAAGCAGAGGAAACTGGCGATGAAAGTCCCAGAGTTCATGATGATCAGGAGGACATCAAAGGAAGACTTGGCAAGAACAACTGGTTAGACTAAATCATATTCGTAATTCAATAATGTAAATTCGACTTGCATACTGCTCAATATCAGAAATATTTTAGTGAGGAGACGTGACCAGCGCAGCGGACATGTTTCTCCGCGGTGAATGAATCACAAGCAAGGCCAGCGCATGTCATCGGCCGCATCTCTCTGCGCATAAAAAAAAGCACTCTCGCTGTCCGGATACGATGAAAACTTGTGTGCAGAACACACCTTACGACACAATTGTCTGGAGTAGTCCGATAAATCTGACGTTCTGTTGCATTTTTTTATTTTATTGCTATTGTCGTCATGTCGCATCAGTAGAAAACAATGAAGAAAAGAGAATAATAAAAGAAAGCCACAGCACGTCAGATTTATCGGCCAAGTCGGACAGACGACAGATTTATCGGACTAGTCTGGACTCTGGAGTTGACAAGTAACTTGTATTAGCATGCACACAATGTACAAGTCAATGCATAAGAGTCCTGAGGCTATGAGGCCGTGTAATAGGACAGATAAATTTGTCTTTCATAGTTGTGCCAACATATTTTACCCTGTTCAGTTATTACAGCATTTTGGCGAAATGTTAATGAATAGCAAGCCAATGGAAGCAGTACCTTCACTTTAGAATAAACCCATGTATGTCGAGTGCAGCCATACCTTGCTTGCATGTATGTGGAATCGTACCTATCTCAGCAGGCTGGTTTCAACGAACAATTCAATAAGCCGCAAAATGTGGGTGCAGGTTTTTCACATTGTTTGATTTTAAAATTACCTCCTTGCGCCTTGAAATGATGCAATATTAATCTTTAGTATTTTACTTGTATGTCCCTGTAAGTTTCTTTTTTAATGGAAAGGTTCAACAGTCACATTTAATATTTTGTGGACATGGTATAGCCCTTTATTGTGCATACATGTATTGGATTTGTACACGACTACGACAAGGTTGTAAATGGATCAATAATTGCCTCCTGATTGTTGTGCATACACGGCTCAGAAGCAGAATTTCGTGTCTCTGTGTGTGAGGAAACTTCCGTGAAACAATCACAGGAATTAAGACTATCAGTGAGATAACAAACACATGTGCACAATGCATTTGTACGTACTTTATATGGCGCGCGACATCTCGAGTCGATCCACTCTGTGCGGTTCTGCATGTGACGTCAACGCTGCGGTTTGCCGGTCAACTTTTTTAAGTAAAGGGGCAGGGCATAGCAAGTTGTGAAAAGCACCAGAAATGTTCGAAATATTGATCTAATTATCCCATTTTTGATTTTTTCTTCAAAACATGGGTGATTTCTTCACTCAGAAGGTGAAGTTAATGTATAAATAACCAGAAAGTTTTGGGTGTCATGGGACCTTTAAATCGCATCTCTGACCTAAAACTTTTAAAAACCCCAGTTTGCTATGAATGTTCGCTTTCCATCAACCATTCTTTTTTTCCAACTTCAGTACCAACTCACCCCTCTCAACCCTCACTCTCAAAGCAACCATCCCACTCTTCTCCCTCCAAACCTCCCTCTCACCTCTCTCCAAAACTCCCCCCTCACCTTTCTCCCACCATTCATTCCCCTCACTCATCCTTCTCAAAGTTGCCCCCCTCTAATCCACAAAGCTGCCTCTTTCCACTGCCCTCTCACCTCCATATCTTCACTCCACCTCCTCAAATCCTCAACTGCTTTCTTCCCCCTCTCTTGTCCCCCCCTCTCCCCCAGCACGACAGAGCCTTTTCTCCTCCTCATCCAGCACCCTCCCCTAGCCATTCTGCAATCCCCCACACTCTTTCAACAACCCTCATTACCTCCCCCCCTCATCCCTTGTCCTACCCTCCCCTCCCTCCACCACTCCCACCCCCTACACCCAAAGCCTCCTCCCCTCCCTCTTCATTAACAGTGTGGACCTCAAATATCCGGGTCCTTCGCTCAAACCTTTCAGATCTTTCCATACAGGTTGTCACTGACAAACCAGACGTAATCTGCCTAACAGAAACTTTCCAACCCCAAGACGTGTCTGACTCCCAAGTATCTCTCCCTAGTTACTCCCTACCCCGGTATGACAGACCTGAGCCACGTCCTGGTGGAGGAGTTGCTCTCTTCATCAAAGACTCTATTCCTCACTCTCCATGCACTGCCCTCACTCCCCCACACCCCCAGGAATACCTCTGGCTACGGTTTCCCCTCCACTACCACCTCAGGTTTGTATGTGTACTGTACCGTCCACCTCACAGTGATGACTCCACCTACACCTCACTATCCGAAAACATGGACTAACTTCTATCTTCTCATCCAAACTCTCTCTTCCTCATATGTGGCGACTTCAATTGTCATCACGCCAGTTGGCTAGGTGTGAGTACCTCTCTCACCTGTCATGGCACTTCAGCAAAAGCTTTCTGCGACTCATTGGGACTGACTCAATCAGTCAACTTCCTGACCCGGATCTCAACCAATGGTACTCTATCTCTTCTGGATCTGATGTTGACAAATTTCCCTGAAAATATCTGCTGTTCTTCTCAGCTCCAATCGGTTCTTCTGACCATGTCCTTGTCAAAGTGGACATCTCTCTGGCTATTATCAGAGAACCACCTCACCGCCGTCGAGTCTGGCATTTCACTCAAGCCGACTGGCAGGGTCTCCAAGCAGCCCTCAAACTTACAGACTGGTCTCCTATCGCTACTTTCTCCAACATCAACTCATCCTGGGAATTCTTAAAAAGAAACTTGCTCTCCCTCATGCACAGATTTATCCCCTCTCGTCTTCATCTGTCCTACCCTTCCTCCCGTCCTTGGTTCACTGAAGATTATGGCGAGGCAGTTGTCCTGAAACAACTTGCCTTTGCCTCACGGAAAGCAAAGCCAACTGAGGGCAATCTCAGTTCCTTCCATAAAGCTCAGAACAAGTGTGTATCTACCCTCAGGAGGGCCAGAAAACAACATCTTTCTCATTTCAAGTATGAACTCTCAAACCTCTCTCCCTCCTCAAAATCTTGGTGGCATCTAATAAAATCTGTTTCTGGTATATGTTCCCCCTCCATCCCCTCCCTTACCTCAAATAAGGGAGGTGAATTCTGCACTGCTGATACCACACGTGATAAAGCTGAATGCCTAAACTCAGTGTTTGCAGTTAAATCTTGTGTCCAAAACCCATCACTTTCTCTACCCACCTTACCCAGTCACACCCAACTGTCACTGGACTCCATGTCCTTTTCTCTTGACAAGGTGGAGAGCTTGCTGTCAAACCTCGACTCAGATTCTGCAACCGGTCCAGATGGCATCGGCCCACGTGTCCTAAATCCTGCTCTTCTGCTCTTGCTCACCCTCTCTCTGTTCTAGTCACCCTCTCTCTGTTCTATTCACCCTCTCATTTGCTCAAGGTCATCTGCCATCTGCTTGGAAATCAGCAAATATTACTGCCCTGCATAAAAAGGTGCAAAAACAGATTCCTGCAACTACAGACCAATCAGCCTTCTCCCAATCATCAGCAAGGTGATGGAATCCATCATTGCTTCAGCCATTAAATCCTTCCTCTTCTCCAATGGCTTGATTTCCGATCATCAATTTGGTTTCAGACCAGGTCGCTCTACCCTGGATATGCTGCTTCTCTCCCAACAATGGATGGAGGTCCTGAATGCCAGAGAGGAAATCCAAGCCATATCCCTGGACATATCATGTGCTTTTGACACAGTCTGGCACCCTGCCCTGCTCACCAAACTCTCTTCCTATGGTATCCAAGGCCATCTCCACTCATGGCTCGCAAACTTCCTCTCCTGTCACAGTCAACGTATGGCCCGAAATGGAGAATGGAGCCCACCTGAGCTCCTGACCACTTACAAAGCTTTTGTCCACAGACTGATGGAGGTGAAGGTGAAGACCACAGACTGATGCTCTCCCCTCTGGGCTGGTGCTCCTGCCTCCCACCTTCCTCGGCTTCATGCTGTGGAAACCAAGGCATTTCGGATCATTGGCATCTCCCGCAATGAGGCTGAGTCTTTGGGCCTCTCACTGAATCACCGCAGGTTGGTCAGAGGTCTTTCTGTCTTCTACCATCTCCTCTACAGCCTCGCTCCCCTGCTGTCTCTGCGATTTGTCCCCGCCACATTTCCACAGGGCGCTCAAGGTCCTCCAACAACCTCCTTCTG
>NC_140965.1:8005827-8018327 GCF_056783735.1 Eptatretus burgeri | reverse complement strand
ATTGCACTCCAAGCTAAACCAGGAGCTGTGAAATAGTGGGCAGGATCTAATCCATAACAATTTTTATTATGACAGAGTGATCTAAAAGCTTCAAACACATCAGCTAACAATAAAACATCTGTTTTTAGATATAAATCATGATATTCTCCAAGGTTCTTTATCTTAAATATTTTCCATATTTCTTGTGCGTGTTTATATTCCTTATCACTTATCTCTTCTTCATAAAGGTTATTATAGAAACTTTCTTTTGAAGGAAGTTGTGTTTCTTTAAATCTCATAAATGAATCCATATAATCATAAGGATAAATTCCCTTACTTGTAAGAATTTTCTCTTTACTTTGAATTTCATTCCTTGTTTGAATTTCCTCTCTCGTGAGAATTCCTTCTTTAATCAGAATTTCATCTTTAATCAGAATTTCCTCTTTAGTTATAATTTCATTCATTGTTCGAATTTTCTTTATAATTAGAATTTCATCTTCAGTTAGAATTTCTTCATTAATTTCCTCATTAATTAGAATTTCCTCTTTACTTTGAATTCTCTCTTTAATCTGAATTTCCTCTTTAGTGAGAATTTCCTCTTTTGGAAAGAATGAATTACGATTTGGAAAAGAGTCCGTGGAGCTTAGATTTGATGCGAGGTAGGCTGGTGGTGTTCCCATAAACTTGTAAGAATCTAGAAACCTAATACGAGTTAAAGGTTTTGTGAATATCATTTTTGTAAATGAAATATACTTTTGACTTGTGTTTGTTATGGCAGAAATATTCCCTGGTGTTTTTGAAACTTCATTTATAAATAGATGTGTATCATAGTTGGCGCTGTTGTGAAGAAAGACTGGAATAAAAGAAGGTAATTTATAATTAAGATTACAACAGGAATGAGCGGGACCTCTATATTTACCAGTAAGATGACAATGATCCCTAACTTTAGACTCCTTAATTTCACCCTCACAAATATGACAGATATTGTTCTTTCTAAATTCTAATTTTTCTTCTTTGGTTAATTTCATCGGTTCATTTGTTTCTTTCATTAATTTAGTGAGTCTTATACAATCCTTTTCTAATCGTTTTACAAACTCTTGTGAAGCTTTTTTTCCACGATAATGTTCAAGTTTGTTATACTTTTCTCCAACAGATGATTTGATATAATAACAGAAACCACAAGGAATATGTTTTTGATATTTATTTGTATATGATTCTTTTGGATTAGGAGAAGCAGTATTTATCTTTTTAAGGATACACTCAAAATCAGCGTATATCACAAATGGGTGCATGATAGATTTATTATAATCTTCAAAAGAAATCTTTTCACCAGGTTTAGGCATTGTAATTACAGCTGATTTATGATTACTACAATATTTTGAATGTTGTTCTAATCGTTCTTTTGTATGAAATGAATTAAGACATCGCTTCCAAGGATATATTTTGTTTGCTGTTCTGAATTCCTGAGAAGAGATTAATCTTGATAAATTATTGATGTATGTGTAATGTGAATTCTTTCCAACACTAAAATATAAAAGATCAATGTGAGTTTCTTCATTTTTATAGTTGTTTGAAATTTTTAATATTTGAACTTTGTTTGTATCCGTTAATCCATATACATTAATAGAAAGATTATTCTTTTTCTCAAATTTAGGAATATCTGTTAGTGGCATTGGGAATTTAAAATCTTTAATGTCCAAGGTATTCTCATATTTCATATATTGTTTTACTCTTTCTGAATTACATTTTGGTGGATGAAAGTGAGCAAGAACAGACCAGAGAAAACATTTATTATCATTGTTCTGAATATTAACAACTGCCTTCTTTAGTTTTATTTCTTTTGGTAATTCAATATAAGAAGAAGCTTTAAGAGGGTTTGATTTTAGAATGTGTATATCTAAAAAGATGATTTTTTTAATATTGAATCCACTTCCTACCACTGTATTATCAACATCCTCCTCTTGTCTTGATAGTTCTTCATAAACCCCACTATTCAAAAAATCTTGAAATGATGTTATAAAATGAAGATCTGCTCTCATATAAGGAGTTTGTTCTTCATCTTGTCTTTTCATATTCATTTTCACTCCCATATAAAACTTTAAAGTTTTCATTTCTTTTAATGTCGTTTTAATAAATTTTTCAACATCGGGTTTCACTATTTCAATTGATTCAGCTATTGATGATGGACCGGATTCTCCAAATTGAAAAATCCTTATTTTTATATGCCCTTTAAATGCCCCATCAGTGTTTTCAATATAATAGTCTCCCTTTACTTTAAACTCATTTTTCTTGTGTTTTTGTGATTGAAGATGTTTATTATAACTTCTCTTCAAAACATCCTTTGAATAGATATCACAATGTTTTCTTTCCAACTCAAGAGGAGATATTTTATGAAATAGATTAAATGTGTGTATGTTGGTTCGGAGGTGTTTTCTATCATGTTTATATTTGTGATTACAAACATCGCAGTATGTTGTATTCAGCATATTTATACAATAAATCTTTGCTTAAACTAAAATTTTCTTGATGAAAATTTCGTTTATTTTACAGGTGAATCTGTGCTTAAAACCATTTTATCCTCCAACTTTTTTACTTAATAAATACAATGTTTCAAGACACAAAAGACAAGTTTCAATCAATCTCTTCATTTGTTAAAGATACTGAGAAATATGTCAAGGATGTAAAATTGAACAAAGATAAATATAACAACGATTGGATAAAACAATTATGGTAAATAATATGAGTTCTTCAATTTCCTTCAGTGGAAGGGCTTTTAGTATACCTGGTAGAACATCAATTAAAGTATCTCTAACAAAAGTTTCTCCTCTCCTTCCAGTAATATATTCAAAACTAGAAAAAGCAATGAAACAAGAAAAAGTATCAAAAACCAAAAACCTTATGGATGAAGCTTTAGAAAGAAAAGATAAGACCATCTGTAATATGCAAGGAGAAATTTGTATTTTCTTCAACAACCCTAAAGATGTAAATCCTGATGAAATAAAGGATGTTAATATATCAGGTGAAATGACATTTCGTTCAATAGTAGTTAACGATCATTTTAAAATTACCTTTAATATCAAAAATGTTGTCGTTGAATCTGATAATGAAAAAAAGTATATCGATATCGATGGTAATATTATTAAATATGAGTCAATATACAACTGAAAGTATAGATGAATTTCAGTTTAAGTAAAGTTTTACTTTATAAATATGCTCGACTTTCCTGATTCTCCATATGACAAATTTGAGAATTGTCCTGCGTGTGAAAGATGGGGATTAAACACAGAGTCAAAAGCCTATAAACAATGTATATTCTGTGATTATCTTCTCATTAATGATAATAAAAAATATAAAAAGGAAAATAATTCTTTTAGATTTACACCAAAAATGAATTACTTTACAAGATTGATTCGAGAAATGAATGTCAAGTATGAGGGTGATAACACACCTTTCCTTACAAGGGAAGAAACTGAACGTATAAGAGAAATATTCAAAGGATTGTTGTTATATATTATTCATGGATGTAATTTTCAGGGAAATATCAACACAAGATATTGTATAAATAAAACAATGGATTATCTTGAAATTAAACCTGAACTTAGGATAAAATATAGAGTTTCTAAAAAAGCTAATAATAAATTTAATAACCTGTTTTCCAAATATATAAATGAATGATTTTTTACCCATTTGGGAAAATAAGATAAAATTTAACAACCATAAAAATCTCCCAAATTCATTAAGATGTCTCATAGTTGGTTCAAGTGGATGTGGAAAAACCTGCTTACTTTTAAAGATGCTCCTCACTCCCAACTTTTTAGATTATGATAATTTAATAATTTTCACAAAGTCGAGTTTTCAACCAGAGTATCAACTACTCTCACAAGGTTTTAATGCTGGTCTTCAAAAAGAAGATATAATCGGTTTATTTAAATGTCAAAAAAACCTAACTGATTATAACATTGAAGATATAATTCAACTATTTTGTGATACACAGAGATGTAAAAAGAAATCAAATCCTATAACTTGTATTCTTAGTGATAATATGGATGATATACCGTCTCCCCAAGATTAAGATAAATCAAAAAAGAACCTCGTTATCTTTGATGATTGTGTTAATGAGAGAAACCAAACGGTAATGGACAGCTACTACACAAGAGGGAGACATTCTTCTTGTAATTGTATTTATCTTAGTCAATCGTACTTTCAACTTTCTCGTCGTTCCATCAGAAACAATGCTAATACTTTTATTTTATTCAAGTTAAATTCAATAGATATCAATAATATTTGGAGAGATAATTTTTCAACATTATGTAGTAAAAAGAAATTTGAGGATTACATGAAGCACACGACTGAAAAATATAAATATAATGTTGTGAAACAAGATGAGATATTAAGGGATATATTTTTTGTTTTATAAACAATTACATATATAAATGACAACTATTATTATAAATCTTGTGGGTAAATCTGCTTCTGGAAAAAACTTTCATAAATCAAGGTTCTTGTGTCGTACAAATGAGAATATTGTAAATTTACTTAAAAAAAACACCCCGTGATACGCATTGTATCAACAACAACTAGAGCAATAAGACCTGGAGAAGTAAAAGGTGAAGATTATCACTATATTTCAGTGGAGGAACATATGCGATTGAGGAATGAAGGCCAAATATTTGAGGAGGTTTCTCTTGGTACAACAAAATATTCACATTGTAAGAGTGAGTTAAGGAAACTAAAATCTGGTGGTGTTGGGATATTAGAAACTAATCCAGAAGGAACGAGACAAATTATTAAACATCTGAGCGGAGTGAAGATTTTATCATTCGGTTTTGATGTTGATGAAGAAACTCAACGCAAACGTATGAAAAGCAGAGATGCAAGTATTAGTGAAGAAGAAATTACAACTCGCATTAATGTTAAAAAAGAATTTGATGAAATATTTCAAGAAAAGGATTTATTTGAACACATCTACTTGAATGATGAAGAAAAGGAAAATTTCCCTGTTGATCTTTACAATTCATTAAATTATATTTTACAATAAATAAATGGATGCAAAAGAAAGAGCAAGAAGATTTAAGGAACATCAAGAGTTGGTTTCAAAAGTTGTAAAACAGCAGGAAGACATAAAGAAGAAACACAGACAGAAACTAATGGGCGAAGAAGCATTTGAAAGAAAACAAGAGAAATTTTTTAAACCACTTTTAAAAACTTCCCAAGAAAAAATGAAAGATGTTTCCACAGTTCCCACAGCAGAATATACTCCTAAAAAACTTCAAATGTTAAAAGATTTTGATCAAATGACGGAGGAAGAATTAGAGCATTTAGGAGAATTAAAGGTATATGATGATGAAGGTTTATTTCAACAACTGGAAGAGATTAATCAACCCCCTGATTATATTGTGAATGCTCTTCAAAACAATGAATATTCAGCGGATTCAAAAACCAAAGCAGGACTCATTCCAACAGAACAACCAGCAATATTTCATCTTGTTCAAGAAAAGGTATTGATATTTAATGATGAATTGAGGTTCTTAGGTTCTGCTCAACCCCCTGTTAAACTAACTCCGAGATTAATGTTTCTTCTCACAAAAGATGGAAGACAAGGTTCAACTGTGAGGGATGAATCAAAGTATATTGATAAACCATTGGATATGGAAAATAATGATGATAGAGTATATATTGATCTGCTGAACACTCTAAATTATAAGGTTATTCTTTCTGGTAAAAGTAGGAAGAATGAGAAGGAGAAACACATTATTCAGGCTTTACGTATCCTTGGTTCAGGTGTTAGTTTTCTTCCAAATGACCCATCGCAATTAGTTAATAGACTGTTATTGTTGTTAGGTAGTAAGAAGGCTGGAAATAACAATTGTTTTAATGAAGCATCAGCCATTTTAGACCAGTTGATGAACATGAAAATAATTAATAAATCTCAATATAAAGTCATTTTATCTCATTAAATAAGATGAGAAGCACAATCCTGAGTTTTAATTTCACAACAAGTGACCACACATCTTCATTCCCATACCCACTACAACTTGACCCAACAAAAGAATATGAGGCATCTTTATTGTCCATGGAAACTTATAATACCTTATTTAATATAACCGATAAAAATGACAAGTTTAGTTATAATCCCGGAAGTGGATATAAAATGATAACAGTCTCACCCGGAGCATATGAGATTTCTCAAATATCTTCCGAAATTGCTCGTCTTATGAAAGAACAGGGTGATGAACCAAAAAATATTGTTATCGACATTCAAAAACATACTTCAAAATCAACGATTAAAGTTAAAAATAACTACAAGGTTGATTTCACAATTGATAATTCATTTAGAGAGTTATTGGGTTTCTCCTCAAAAAAGATTGAAACTAATGGGACGTTTTACAGTGATAATGTCATTCAAATATCCTCAGGAATAAATTCGGTGTTAATTCACTGTGATTTGATTGATGGTGCTTATAATGATGGAAAAACAAAACAAATACAATATTTTCATTCAGCGCATACTCAACCCCAATTGGTTATAAATTCAATATGGAACCCAAAAATTTTGTTTATCTCCCTGTGTCAGGAAAAACCATACACAGTAAATTTTAGGATAACCGACCAAGATAATCGTGTGATTTCTTTTAATGCAGAAGTTATATCCATCAGAATTCACCTACGTGAAGTTTTCCAATAAATAAATATTTTCCAATGAATAAAAATAAAAAAATAAATAAATAAATACGAATGGTTATTGTGAGGAAACACGAGTTGGGAAAATATAAAAGAATTACAGGGGATGGGATGTTCCTTTCCCCATACTACAAGGGTGAAAGTATGTATCTTGGAAGAGGATACTATAAACCGAAGAGACAAAGGGGTGTTGGACATCAATTTAGAGGAGATGGGATAATTGATACTCTAATGGGTATTGGTTCAACTATTCTTAAACATAAAGATCTAATTGGTTCAACTGCTTCTGCTGTGGGAAATGTAGCAGGTGTTGTAAAGAGCATAAAAGATGCCCAGAAGGAATCTCATAAATTACAAGCAATAAAAGAAATTTAGAAAGGCAAAACTCAGTTGTCCCCCCAAGAACGACAGAAAATAATTCGAATACATGGATCAGGGTTTTAAAAGTTTTAACATCTTTTTTTCCTAAATAAATACAAGTATGGAAGCAATTGATAGTATCTATGATTTGGATGATACTATTATTATCTCAAACTCCACTAAAAAAGAAGATTACTTCAAGGTAAATGCAATAACTGGAACAGACTGGAATACGAATGGTACAAAAAGTTTTGAAATAAATAATCAACAAACCTATTTGAATCTCTCTGAAAGTTTCTTGTTGTGTAAATTTAAATTCACTAAACCTGGGAATAACACAAATGCTATACTTGTAAATGATTTCTTCTGGAAAATGTTTGATAGTGTGCGTTTGTATATTGGAACACAAGAAGTTGAAGCGGTTGATTATGTCTCTGCTGTATCTGAAATGATGAAATTTACACTCTATACATTCAGTGATAGAATAGGAAAGGGGTCTGTCGAAGGTTTTATTCCTGATATGTCAACGGGAACAAACACAGACCCTGGATATACTCAAAGGAAAGGAGCGTATAATGATGATACAAAAGCAGAAAATAGTTTTACTGTGGCAGTTCCTCTTAAAGGTATATTTGGATTTTGTGATCATGATAAAGTTCTGTGTGGTCTTAAAATTAGATTTCAACTACAAAGGAATGATAATGAAAATCGATTGCTTTTTGGTGTTGGTAATGCTTTTGGTGATCAGAATAAATTTGTAATTGAGGAGATGAGTTGGTATATCAGTGAATATACTCCTAATCTTAAAACAGAAGAAATGTTGAATCGAAGACTTAACTCAAAGAAACCACTCAGTGTATCATACCTCAAAAGAAGATGTCAACACGTTAAACTCAACCAAACAACTTACACGTGGAATTTGGGTGTTCTGGAAGGAAAGCCACGATATCTGTGGATCATTTTTAAAAAGCCAGATGGTGATACTGCGACTGATAAGAATAATGCATTGAGTGATAATGCTAAGGTGAAACATCTTCGCGTTTCTCTAGATGGAACATTTTATCCACGAGATAGATTGGAAATTAATTGGGAAAAAATGATTTTGCTGAAGCATACAAGTCTTACCAAAAGGTGTGTGAAAGTAATGGAAATAAAGAACCTATTTTGGATATGACAGCATTTAAAAGTTTGTATACAATCTATGCGTTTGACCTGAGCGCTCAAAAGGAAACTATAAAGTCTAATCGAGTGGATACTTCCCTATACATTGAAGGAGGAGAAGTTGATACATATTGTTTGCTTTTGGAAGAAACAGAATTGCAGATTAATACAGATAATGGTGTGATGATTAGTCTCACATATTTTTTTTTGTTAAATAAATGAGTGGCAAAGTACCAACTGGGGTATATGTTAATCAAATCAATCTTCATAAACTATCATCTTGTGTTCAAAATCAAAAGCCTTGTACGATTAACGTTAATACAATTCAGAGAAAAGGAGCAGTAAGAATTGATGTTTTGCTCACAAGAGAACAGGTTAAAATCTTGAATGACACTGGCTCACTTAAAATGAAAATGACAAAACCAATGTTGAAAAAATATTCAATAAGAGAGACGAGTGGAGGATTTCTCCCATTTCTAATTCCTTTATTTGCTGGTTTAAGTGCGGTTGGAGCATTGACGGGTGGTATTTCAACCGCGGTGAAAACTGCCAACGAAAGGAAGGCTCAACTCCAGGCTCAAAAATAATTGGAAAGACATAACAAAGAGTTGGAGAAACAAATTAGTGGAAGTGGTGTAATTGTAGATTTTGCTGAAAAACTTGAAGGTCTGCCTGATAAAGCGAGATTGTTAGTTGGAGATATGCTTTCTTCTATAGCACAAGCAGGTGTAAAATTAACGAAAAGAGGTAATGGATTATATCTTTCTAATAAATAAATGAACATTGATGAGTGGTTGAAAGAATTTGGAAAGAATACAACATCAAATTTAGAACTTGTCAAATATTGTAAGAAATTAAAAATTCATAATGTGGTTATTTGTATGAGAGATGAATTAACAAATGTGCCAAAACATACAAATAATATTATTATGAACTTAGAAGATAATAATGGGAACGGTTCTCATTGGGTTTGTATTTTTAATAGTCAAGACAAATATTATTTTGATAGTTTTGGTCTTCCACCACCTGTTGAAGTCATAAAATTCTTACAGAATGGTGTTTATCAAACATTTCAAGTCCAAGAATTAAATTCCAAGTGTTGTGGTCAATTATGTCTATACGTGTTATTTCAACTCAACAAAAAGAAAAAATTTTATGATATTATTTTTAATCTAATATAAATGACTTATGTTGGTAAAGATGGTTCTATCTTTGGTGTATCTCAAGAACTGGATATTGATTTATCAAATTATTACACAAAGGCACAGGCTGAACGACATAAATATAATATAACCAAAAATATTAACATGAAAAATGCTTATAAATTAAAAAATTATCCAAGCCCGACTGACACGAATGACTTGGTGAGATTAAGCGATTTATCACAATATATATCCTTAAATAAAACGGCCGTGTATTCCAAAGATACAGAAGTGTTGATATTATCTCCAGGTCATACAGAATTCACAGTTCGAATTAAAATAAATTTTTATAAAGAAGGGCGTATCGTTTGTATGAGAATAGAACAATGGGGGTATGATATGAATGATTTAGGGTATAATTGGTCATTTAAAATTAACCTCGAAGACCTGGAACAATTAAATCAGTCTCGTAAGGAAGAATATTATCCACTTGGTATCGAGAATGAGTTTTGTGGGGCCACGATTAGTAAACAACAAATAAAAGAATTTAATAAGGGTAAATATAATAATGGTTTTGCCCTTGTTTATCTCATGAAAACAGAAAAAACAGGATTATATATAATAAGTAAGGAAATACAAAATGATTTAACTATGGGAAGATGGGGAGGTGTTTTGTGCCATAATATTATTCTAACATATATTTCTAATACATAAATGACAGCAAGAAGGCTTCAAGAAAATTATCATTTCTGTGTCCAAGCATACCTTCAAGAAAAGGGTATTCGGTATTTTAATAAATATGTTCTACAACATAAGAATGAGGTATTTTCAATAAAAGATTGGTATTATGCTGATGTTGATAAACTGACAACTTTAGATTTAATTAGAATGTTAAATGATGAAAAAATTATAAAGTTAAGAAAAGGTAAGGCTCTTTTAGAAATTCAAAAGAAATTTTATTGGTTTCCTGTTGTAAAAAAAATTATTTTGGATACAGGAATAACAAGAAATCCTGATGAATATATGTATGATATTCTATGGGGTGTAAGCGATTCAAGGATAATAAGGGATGAGGAAGGAGTTGAAGAAGAGAGGGAAGAGGAGGAAAAGGAGAAGAGAGAGAAGGAGGAAAGAGAGAAGAGAGAGGGATGAAAGGGAGAAGAGAGAGAAGAAAGAGAGAAGAGAGAGAGGGAGGAGAGGGAGGAAAGAGAGAGAATGAATAAATATCAAAATATGGAAACCAGTGAGATTAAAAAAAGATTGGTGGTATTACAGAAAATAACTCAACACACCGAGGAGGAAAACAAAGAATTGACAAGTCTATTTGCAATACTTTCGACAAGACTATTGAAATCGACAAGATATTCATTTTAATTCAAGTTTTTCATTTTTTTTTCTTAAATAAATGGAGGAGAGAGTGAAGGCATTTCTAAGGATTCTTTATGTTTTAAAAATTAAGATTCAAATGTGCATGTTGGAAACTAAAAAGGTTTTTGCACTCTGCAGGAATTTTTCACATAAATAAATGAGTTATTGTCTGAAATGTAAAAAGAAAACTAATACTAAAAATATTTCATATATTAAAAGTAAAAATAACAGGGTTATACAAAAAGGTATATGTTCGGTGTGTGGTTCAAAAAAAAAATCAATTTATCTCCAAACACAAACGAGGAGGAGATATACAAAAGTTTTTATCAGGAAGTAAATTTACAACTACTGGAATACCAGGGGAATTACATCTTCCAGGGTATTCTTTCTGTGGTCCAGGCACAAACTTGGATAAAAGATTAGATGAGGCAGACAATCCTAAATCCTGGAGTAAGCCTATCAATAGAGTTGATGAAGTGTGCATGAGACACGATATTGATTATGGGAATACCCCAACTTTGGAAGAAAAGCATGAAGCTGATAGAGAAATGTTGTATAATTTGTCTCTGATACAAAATCCAACCTTGAGAGAAAAAGTTGATAGGTTCATTGTGAAGAAGATGATCAGTGCTAAATTGAAACTTGGACTTGGAAATTCAAAAAACTTATAGGCTCTAATGATGTTATTAAGACTGAAGAGCAATTAGCTGATGAATTACATAAACCAATATTCACAAAGTTTCAGAGAAGGAAAGTTTATTCCAAGGAAGTTGATTATATCTGGTCTGCTGATTTGATTGAACTCAATAATGATAAGGGGTACAAGTATGCTTTAACCGTTATTGATTTGAGGAGTAGATACGTATGGGTTGTTCCATTAAAAAACAAAACAGGTAATACTCTTATGTTAGCCTTTCAACAGATATTTAATAAAAGTAAGAGAAAACCTAAAAAAATTGTGGACTGATGAGGGTAGAGAGTTTTATAACAAGACATTTATGAATTTTCTAAAAAATAACAGTATTACATTATACAGTACCTTTAATGAAGGGAAGGCAGTTGTTGTTAAACGTTTTAATCGTACCTTAAAAGAGAGACTATATAAAAAATTCACACAACTAGGTTCACAACAATGGTCATCTTTTATTCAGGATATTGTGGATAAGTATAATGACACCATTCACACGTCAACGAATATGAAACCATCAGAAACATTTACAAAATTAAAATATGAAAAAGAGATTAATGTCAGAAAACCTAAGTTCAAAGTTGGTGATATCGTAAGAATATATAGGTGGAAATCTCATTTTGAAAAGGGTTATATTAAAAGATGGACAAACGAGCTTTTTAAAATTGTTGATGTAATAGATACGGTTCCTTGGACTTATAAGATATATGATTTGGAAGGGGAAGAGATTTTAGGTTCATTTTATTCACAGGAATTACAAAAGACAAAGATAAATTGAAATTTTTTGACTCCGCCCCTTTTTGACTCCACCCACACAAACCCCACACAAACCCTGCCCACATAAACCCCACCCCACACAAACCCCTCACAAGCTCCACACAAGCTCCACACACACAAACCCCTCACAAGCTCCACACAAAAACTCCACCACACACAAACCCCTCACAAGCTCCACACAAAAACTCCACCCCACACATGCTCCACACACACAAACCCCTCACAAGCTCCACCCATATTCATCATATTCACATAATTAGTGATTAGTTAATTAGTTCCCCACACACAACATGTTTATTTCATTAAAAAATTATCCACCCATTCACACAAGCTCCACCCATCCA